>NW_012267330.1:278099-288151 GCF_000151885.1 Dipodomys ordii
GGCGCTTGGCGGGGACGCGCGCGGGGCGGCGCGGGCACGCGGAGAGATTGTTGGAGACTTTGGTGTGGACTAACTTCGTGCGGGGCCTACTTCCTGCTGACGCGGGATGGAAATGGACATTCTGGAACGCCGCTGTGGCTTTTGCTCACTTCTTGTAAGTGAAAGTGGTTCGGGCTCCAGTTTTTGTTCCGCTTTGTTTCCTACTGAGATGGAGACTCGCGCTATATCCGCCTCGCCACGCCTCCAGCCCAGGCCTCGCGCTTTTAAAACGCCTCGGTAGCTCCCGCGGCGGTGGTCGCTGGTCCCCGGGCGGAAACGTTCCCGGGCCCGGTGAGGGCGCTTGCCTTCCTAGCGGGCGGCCGAGTGGGGGCATCCGGGGTAGATCGATCCGGAGCCCGGGGCCAGGCCGCCTCCCCGAGTCCGGCGTGGACCGACCCGGGATGGCAGGGTCCCCTCCTCCACGCACCCCCCCCCACCCGCGGCAAGCCAAGGTCTTGCCAAGGTCTTACACCCTCTGTGGCTGTCACATACACACATACACACACACACCGAGGTATAGGAGCGACTCTGGAACACACAGCCCCGTCCCCCCCCCCCCCCCCCCGCAACGCCGCCTTGGTCCATGCACCGTCTAGAGCCCCATTGGAGCAAGACCACCTAAAGCCTGTGCTCAGCGAAAACAGCCCTCTCTATTCTGCCATCCTCAGCAGCACGAGCCACGCTTCCAAGGAAGGGTTCTTTTTCGGATGGCATCAATTAGATTTTAATGGATGTTAAAATACAGAGAGGGTGGCCCTGTCTGTAATGATGGAGACCAAATGGTTTTTGTAATTTGCAATTTTTCCAAATTTGGAGTCTTTACGTATACATGAGATATCTTGGAAATCGGATCCAATTTTAAACACGAGTTTATGTTTCTTCAACACATGAATGTAATTTTATACAATATTTTAGTAACTGGGTTCGTGAAACAAAAGGTTTCCGGGTGTGAATTTTGTCTCAAAAAATAGTAAATGTTGAGCATTTTGCTTGGTATTTTTGCTATATGGCAGATTGAACCCAGGGCCTGTAGCTGTGATCCCTATCATTGAGCCATATTTGTCTTTTTGCCTTATTTCTCAGAATGGATCTCACTGACTTTTCTTAGGCTGTCCTCAAGCCTTGATTCTCCTCTGTCTGCCTCCTGAGCAGCTGGGGTTACAGATATTTCAACAACAACAAAAGACACCGCTGATTTTGATCTCCAGGTTTCAGTTTACAGATACTCAACCTGCAATTAGGTCCAACTTCTAGAGTACTTGATGTCTTCAATTACATTAAGATATTGTACTTTAAAATACACATAAAGCTCAGCGCTGTAATCCTAGCTACTCAGAAGGCTAGGTGTGAGGATTCAGTTTGAAGCCAGCCACTGTAGGAAGAGTCCCTGTGAGACTCTCATCTCCAATTAACCACTCAAAAACCAGAAGTGGTGTTGACTCAAGTGGTAGAGCACTAGCCGTGAGAACAAAGAGGCTCAGGGACAGCACACAGACCCTGAGTTCAAACCCCACAACTAACAACAACAAAAGACACATAAATACCGTGGTTAATTCTCACAATTATTCTGTTATTAAAATACATCAGTAATTTCTTCTCTAACAGTGCAAGATATTGTGACTATTTTTTTCACTGAATTCCCATTCCATTTCTCCACAGAATTTTACATTTATACGCTAACATATTGTGTCTTTTTTTAAAACAGAGCTGATTTTATTACTCACCTCCGTGCTTTTCTTAGCTTTAAAGATGAATTCAGTGAAAAGATTCTACTTTCTCAATCAAAGAAAAGTCTATGTGGTGCCCTGACCCTAAATTCAATCCCCACTACTAGCACAAAAATAATTAAAATAAATCAAGGCCTCTGAAGTACTGCATTGTCGCTCAATCACTTGAGCCATGCCTTGAGCCTCCAACTTATTTTTTGAGATAAGGATCTCACTAACTTTTGACTTGACCCTTGATTTTTCCCATCTCTGCCTCTCTGGAAAGAGTTCTAATACTTTTATGCTTTCTAAATGTGTTTGGAATGAAGTCAGTGTGTCTATAATATTAGAAATGACCTATAATATTAGGAATGACAGACATTATTTCAGTATTTAGTGCTATTCACAATACATTTTTTTCTTTAGTAGTATAAGAGATAAATGATTCAGTGTTTGGTTAGGAAAGATAAAGAACCTTTCTTGTAAGCACATAGCTGACATCAGCAAATCTAAAAGAGGGAATGATCCATAAAGACTGTCTAAAGCCTTATTTTCCTAACATGGGAGATAGAATGATTGGCCATGACAGAAAAGCACTATTGAAATGAGTAAGTGTTAACTTGGTCACCAACAAATATGTAGTTGAGCAATGGCAGAATGAAAGGTTATGGCTCTGGTAGACTGTGTTTGTCCAATAGACTCCTTTCCCATAGCCCATGCTTCTTTCCCAGAACCTAGAAAGCACTTCCCAGAGAGTTCATCACTAGGCCTGTTTGGTGCAGGCAGTAAATAGAGCACCAGGCCCATTTGGTGCTTGCAGCTAATCATGGGCCTCCTCTCCCCTTTACCTTGAGATGGCACTCCATTGGGGAAGTTACAACCATTTAAGGTTAACAAGAAACCCAGCCCTCCAGTGACCTTCAGTCTGGGCAGCTGCAGCCCCTTATCTACTATTGGGCAGCTGCCATAAATCCTAGTCCACCATGATGAAGCCCCTGGGCCACACATCCACATCAAAGTTCCCATCTCCTGGCCCCTCTAGGTTATAAAGGTCACCTCTGATACTGATCCATGCTGCTTCTCCTGTGTGAGAAAGAGCCTTGCCAGTCCCTTTGCTGGCAATAAACCTTTCTTTGTCCTATGTGCTTGGGTGTCTGTGTGGTTTTCTGGAAGGGCCTAACAGCAAGGCCACTTGTAAGGTAATGGATGCCTTTTCCATTTCCATAAGCATGAACAATTTTGAACTTCTGCCCTCTTTCAATTAGGCAATTAGAAAGTTAGTGAATGTGGCTTTCCATGTCAAAAAGAGTCAAACAATTTGTGGAGGGGAAGGGGGAAAAACAAGTCATTTAGGGATACAGGTGGACCCATCGCAACAATGAGAAGTACAAGTCATTATGTTGATAAGAAATGTACTCATTATCTTGCCCGTGTAATTGTAACCCCTCTGTACAGTATTTTCACAATAAAAAATAAAATTAAAATAAAAAAAATAAAAATAAAAAAGAGTCAAACATAGTTGTCATTTTTTTAATCACTTGTATCTGTCAGGATATCCAGGGAATGCTACAATAACATCAAGCCCCAAATCTCAATGCTCTCATACAATCCAAATGTATTTCCACTTAAACTACAGATGCAAAGAGGTGGGATCCTTTAACAGTTTATGTAAACAATAAAATCAAGTATGAAAAAGTAAAAAGAATCAATAGATATGATATATCTAACTATATATATGGAAGAAAAGATCTATTTTGTGTAGGATTACTGTTAGCCAATGAGCTGCTTTCCCATTGCTTAGTATGCGTCTTCCTTCTCCACACCTAAGCATGCTCCCTTCCTAGGCAACACTAGGACCATTTAGTAGAGATAATAAATAATCAGCTCCAATACCCCTTTACCTTGTGCACTTCTCTGGGGCAGCTACCACCATATAAGGCAACAAGAGTCCCTTAGAGTGACCTTTAGGTTTGGGCAGTTGCAAGGCCCTTATTTACTATTTGGGCAGCAGCCATAAATCCTAGTCTGCCATGATGAAGCCCCTGGCCCTCACATCTACACAAGGGTCTCTGCCTCCTAACACCACCTAGCCCCTCCTAAACCTCCTAGGTTATATCGGTCACCTCAGACAATAAACTCCACTTCTTCTCACTTCTCCCTTGTGAGAAGGGGTCTTGCCGGCCCCTTTAGTGGCAATAAACCTTTTCTTTGTTCTTTGTACCTAGATGTCTGCATGGTTTTCAGGCAAAATCTAAAATATTCTAGCAATCACTTATAAGAACAGTAAATAAATACATAAATAGAACATTTTACGTTTTGAGGGGCTTGAACTCAAGGTCTGAGTGCTTGTCCCTTAGCTTATTTGTTATTTGCTCAAGGCTAGCATTCTACCACTTGAGCCACAGCTCCACTTGACAATTCAACTTTGTATTTTTAAAAATGTAAGTGAACACTTTAAGGCAGCATTGTCACCAAACTCTGACAAGCAGCTAAAATCATTAACATATATGTGCCGAAGTTTGGTACATGCTACTATACAAACACTACTGAATTCAAAAGTTCAGAAAGAATAAAATAGATATAATAAAATGATAGAGGAAGATTTCAATCACTCTTTCTGATAATCACACAGACCAAAAATCAATACACAAACCTCCATAGATTGACACCATAGATCCAATGGACTTAACAGATAAACAGAATATTTTACCTAGAAGTTGTAAAATACAGTCTTCTTAGCAGCCTGAAGAAAGTTCTATAAAATTGATCATAATTAAGGACACATGGGCTGGGAAGGTGGCTCAGTGGTAGAGCGCTTACCTTGCATGCTCGAGGCCCTGGTTTTAATTCCTCAGTACCACATAAGCAGAAAAAAATGCCGGAAGTGGCACTGTGTCTCAAGTGGTAGAGCGCTAGCCTTGAGGTGAAGAGCTGAGGGACAGCGCCCAGGCCCAGAGTTCAGGCCCCACGACCAGACCCAAAAAATAAAAATAAAAAAATTAAGGACACAAAGCAAATTTTAGCAAATAAAAGAAAATTGGAATAATGCCCTGTGTTGTATCAGGTCATCATGCAATAAAACTTAAAACTCAACAGCAAAAGAAACCACAGAATGTATTCAAATATGTGGAGACTGAACAATACTTTGGGGTTTTTTTTGTTTTTTGGGTCCGGTCGTGGGGCCTGAACTCTAGGCCTGTGCACTATCCCTCAGCTCTTCAGGTCAAGGCTAGCACTCTACCACTTGAGCCACAGCACCACTTCCGGCTTTTTTCTTTTTGCTTATGTGGTGCTGAGGAATTGAACCCAGGGCCTCCGGCATGCAAGGCAAGCGCTTTTACCACTGAGCCACCTTCCCAGCTGAACAATACTTTGTTGAATGAGGAGTGAGTCACTAAAGGATCAAGCAAAGAAATTACAAAGTTTCTAAAATGTAATGAGAATTAAAATATAAAATAAAGAGTTTTGGGGATACAGCATAGGAAATGTTACAATGAAAGTTTATAGCCACAAGTGCCTACATTAAAATAATACCTTAAAGATCTTTTTTTAAATTTTATTTTCTTGTAAAGATGCTTTACAAAGAGGTTACAGTTACATCAATAAGTTTATGAGTACTTTTCTTGTCCGGCATTGCTACCCCCTCCTTTGTTTTTCTCCCTCTATCCCTTCCCTCGCCTACCTCCTTCACTCCCCCCTCCCCCTGAAATTGTAAAGTTCATTTCCAACACAGTGTCTTGTATCATTGTTGCGATGGGTCATCCTGTGTCCTTGTTCCAGCATTTTGTTATTCCCCTTCCCCTCCCCAAATTAGATAAATGTATATACAAGATACAAGGTACCAAAATCAAATACAGTGACAACAGGGATATACCATAGGAGGAAGAACATACAAAGGAAACAAAGAAAAGAATCACATAGTACATTTAAAATAACAACAAAAAAGAAAAAACTCTTATGTCCATATCTTTGGGTTCATTTCACTCAGCATCTTATATGGTCATGTGTACATAGCCTTTGAGCTCATCTGATAAGATTATCCTAGACATATACTAATTATTGCAAATAAGGGAAACCATGGGACCTATATTTCTTTGGTTCTGGCTTACTTCACTTAATATGATTTTTTTCCAAGTCTTTCCATTTCCTAACAATTGGAGTGGTGTTATTCTTTCTGATGGAAGTATAGAATTCCATTGTATATACCAATTTTCTTGAGCCATTCATCTACTGAGGGGCATCTGGGTTGGTTCCATATCTTAGCTAGGAGTTAACTAAAGAAGTGAAGGACCTCTATGATGAAAACTTTAAAAACCTGAAACGGTTTTTAAGCAGAACTAAGGAAATGGAAAAACCTCCCATGCTCCTGGATTGGGAGGATTAACATCATGAAAATGGCAATACTGCCAAAGGCTATCTACAAAGTCAATGCAATTTACTCATCAATATCCCAACTTCATTCTTCAATGAAATAGAAGAAGCCTTCCAAAAATTCATATGGAAAACAAAAGATCCCGAATAGCAAAAACAATCCTTAGCAGAAAGAACAGAGCTGGAGGAATATCAATACCAAATTGCAAACTCTACTACAAAGCCATAGTAATCAAAATGGCTTAGTACTGGCACAAGAACAGACCTGAGGACCAATGGAACAGAATCAAAGACACAGAAATGAACCCGAAGACCTATGGCCACTCTAATCTTCGATAAGGAAGCCCAAAAAAAGAATGGAAGAAAGACAGCCTCTTCAGTAAATGGTACTGGCAAAATTGGTTAAACACCCGTAGAAAACTAAAGTTAGATCCTTATATATCACCCTGCACAAGAATCAACTCCAAATAGATCAAAGACCTCGAAGTCAAAGCAGACACCCTGAAAACATTACAGGAAGGAATAGGAGAAAGTCTAGGGCTCCTTGTCACAAGCCAAAATTTTCTTAATAAAGACCCAGAAATGCAAGCTTAGTTCCAAATTAGCAGTTGAAACAAATAATTTAGAAGACAGAAATCAATGAAATTGAGACCAAAACAACTATATAAAGAATCAGTTAAAATTAAGTTAATTTTTTGTTGTTGTTTGGTTTTCTTTTTTTGCGGATTCTTGTGGTGTGTGTGTATGTGTGTGTGTGTGTGTGTGTGTGTGTGTGTGTGTGTGTGTTGATCCTGGAACTTGAACTCAGGGCCTGAACACTGTCCTGAGCTTTTTTTTTTTTTCTTCTCAAAACCAGCATTCTACAACTTGAAGCACAGCTCTACCCAGCTTTTCCACGGTTTATTGCCGGTAAGAGTCTCATGGATTTTCCTGCTTAAGCTGGCTTGGAAGGACAATCCTCAGATCTTGACCATCTGAGTCGCTAGGATTATAGATGTGAGCCACCGGTGCCCGGCAGATAGTTGTTGGAAAGATAAGTATTACTGATAACCCTTAGTCATTCTTACTAAAATAAGGAGAGAAAATATCCAGATTAACAAAAATAGACACAAAAAAAGATGCTATCACAACCAATACTAATAGAGTCTTAAGGAACATGAGGGAATACTTTCAAAAATCCTGTATTTAAATAAACTGGAAAATCTAAAAGAAATGAATGGGTTCTAGGTGCTATTGACTTACTACAATTAAACCAAGAAAATATAAACCATTTAAGTAGATCTATAACAAGCGATAAGATTTAAGCAGTACTAGTTTCTTAATAAGGGAAATCCCAGGACCTCAGGAAGTCTCTGCTGAATTATCCTCAACTTTTAAAGAACTAACACTAACATATTCCAGACTGTTCCGTGAAATTGAAAGGGAATAAACATGACTCTTTATTCTGTGAAGCCAGCATAACATTCATTCTAAAACCAGAGAAGGACACAACTATAAAAGAGAATTATACACCATTTTCACTAATGAATTTAGATGCAGAAATCATTGAATGTAAATTTGTTCAGCCACTCCAGAAAGAACTTTGGAGCTTCCTCAAAAAACAAGTTATAGAACTATCCTTTAATGCAGCAAATAATGATATAATAAAGCCACCTGCACAACATGTTTATTTTTGCACTATTCACAGTAGTCAAGGAATGTAAACAGCCCAGATGCCCCTCAATGGATGAATGGATCAAAACGTGGTTTATACATACATATGTATATTGTGTGTGTAATATAATTTTACTTATTCATTAGGAAAAATAATATTATACCATTTGCAAAGCAATGTATGGTCCTGGAGAAATTGTGGTAAGTGAAGTAAATCAGGTTAAGAGAGACGAACAATGTGTATTATTTTCTCATATGTGTAAGCTAGATCAGATTTATAAATGTAAACACAATGTGGTTGTATGCAAGTATACACAAATGTATATGGTACTTTCAGGGAAAAATTAAAATGGTATAATTCCTTAGAAAAATGAACTCATAGTCCAGCAAAATGAATACCAGGAAACTAGCATTTGACAGGTAAGGAGAGGTTAGAGGAAGAGGGCAGATGAAGGAAGAGAAGAAGTAGAGAAGAATGCAGTCATAATATTCAATATAGATCCTATGAATTAAGAGAATTGACAGGAAGGGTTGGGTTGGAAGGGATGGGGATAATAATGAAAAGATGACATTAGTCAAGATGCATTTTATTCATAAACTGATTTGTTTAATGTTAATTACTTTGTAACATTATTTAAAGATAATAAGCCAGGCACCAGTGGCTCATGCCTGTAATCTTAGCTACTCAGCAGGCTGAGATCTGAGGATTGTGGTTCAAAGCCAGCCTGGGAGGGCAAGTCTGTGAGACTCTTATCTTCAATTAACCACCAGAAAACTGGAAGTGGCACTGTGGTTCACATTGTAGAGTACTCACCTTGAGCTGAAGAACTCAGAAGCAGCACCCAGGCCCAGAGTTCAAGCCTCACAATGGGCCAAAAAAAAAGATAATAAAAATATAAAAAATATTTTTTAATCAGTAAAACAATACATTAAAAAGATTATACACCATTATCAAGTTGATTACATTCCAGGGATACAAGGATGGTTTAAAATACATAATCAATAAATACATGTAGTACAGAATATAAATAGGACCAAGAATTAAAAAGTGATTATGTCAATTGCAATGACAAAAAGCCTTTAGCAAAATGCAACATGCTTTTATGATCAAAGTTTTGGAGAAATTAGGAATAGAAAGAATCAGAGAGAAAAGGATGAAAAAATGCAGCAGTGGAGCACAATAGACATTGATGAAAGTGAACTATGCAACTTGTGGGTAGAGATAGGAGAGAGGGAGTGGGAGAGAATGAGGGAACAGATGATACTATGTGAAAGGAAGTGTACTTATTACCTGATATATATAAAGGTAACCCCACTGTATATCATCCCTAAAACAACAATAAAGTAAATTAGAAAAAAAACCTCTTATAAACACTTTGGGCAATGTAATATGATATAAACTCAACTTACAGACAGTGCTGGTAGCTTAGCAAAATGAGCAATGCTAAAGGTATCACAATAGCAGACTTCTAAGTATGGAGCTATAATAACAAAACAAGCATAGTACTGCCTCCCACACACACACAAATACAAAGATCAATGGAATAGAACAGAACATCTGAGATAAACCCACATAACTACAGCCATCTTGTCCTTGATAAAGGACACCAAAATATAAGCTGGAGAAAAGAGAGCTTCCTTCGCAAGTGGTGTTGGGAAAACTGGTTATCCACAAGAAAGAGACTGGAACTAGATACATAATTCTCACCATATACAAAAAATTAAAATGTATCACACATCTTCATGGAAGACCCAAAGCCAGGCAGCTACTATAAAAAAATTAGGAAAACACTTAAACATATTGAGATAGTAATTGTTTTCTGTATAGGACTTCATTTGCTCAGGTAATAAGAGCAAGAATTGACAAATGAATTTGAATTTAAAGGTTTCTGCATGCCAAAAGGAAACAACTATCACAACCAAGAGAAAACCCACAGAATGAAAGAAAGTCTTTGCCAACTATCTTTGCTGCTCATGTGCTTCACATTCATTGGATAGTAGTATCCAGAGTATACAAAGCTCAGAAAAAAATAAAATGCAGAAGAATAACATCCAATTAACAAATAATCAAATGAAATAAAGTTCTGAGAAGAATAAATTCAAATAGTTATAGCTACATGAAGAAATGCTGGACATTGTTAGCCATAAAATTAGTACAAATCAAAAACAATACTGAGGGGCTAGGAAGGTGGCTCAGTGGTAGAGCGCTTGCCTTGCATGCTCGAGGCCCTGGGTTCGATTCCTCAGCACCATATAAGCAAAAAGAAAAAAGCCAGAAGTGGC
>NW_012267330.1:292038-332573 GCF_000151885.1 Dipodomys ordii
CTTTCCTCCCTCCCTCCCTTCCTTCCTTCCTTCCTTCCTTTCTTCCTTCCTTCCTTTCGTCCTTCCTTCATTTTTTCTTGCTTTATACAAGAAAAGCTATCCTAATAATTGGAAACAAACAAGGGAATGGAGCAAATTAGTAGGTAATTTGGTTTGGCTGAACTGAGGTCCACAGAGGCAGGGTGACTGGGTGTGACATTCCAATCAAGCTATTCAATGTCTCTGTCTCAGGCTCAGACCCAAAGTCATACATTCAGTATTGTCAGATGTGGGATTTGAAAGATGTCCTCACCTGTAGTCAGTTTAGGCTCCTCTTATCAGTCAGTTTAGACAGAAACTCAACTTGATTAACCTGGACATTTTCTGAGGGGCATTTCTTACTAAAGCTTAAACCAAACTAGATGCTAATATCACTTTTCCCTGTTATTTAAGCAATCCACATTTATTGAAGAAAACTGGTAAATGCAGAGAAGTGGGAAGAAAAAGTAAGACATCCATAGTGTCATTACTCAACAAATGTTAGTGTATTTTTTGATACTTTAAATACAAACCTTGAAAAACTCCTAAGCATAGCACTGACAGCATTCTGAAGTACACTGAGAGTCTTAACCAGAACTGGTCAAGAAGCATTTTTCTTGAGGGCATTCAGGAGTGGTAGAACCTGGAAGAATTCTAAATGGTGCCAATCTCTAAACTCTTGCTTAAGTAAACTGAGCTATCTTGCAAAAGCTCAGTTGCTGGTGCACATGACTCCCCAGCCAGCATTTCTACCCTCAGAGAGGGGCTGTGTTAAGATAGGGATCTTTATGTGCAGAGCTTAGAGTTTGGAAAATCAGTAAGAACAGGATTTCTGCAACATATCTTGTTTTTGGTTAAATTTTTTTCCCAGAAAAGTGAATAAATCTTAAGCCTTGATAACATTTGCTTAATTTCAAATGTCCACCATTCAAATAGACAAAAGGAGCATTTCTAGCACCCAGAAGGGGGGTTGCCAGGGATTTCTTCAAATCCCATTCTAGACAGCATTCCTGCTCTCTTCTAGAGATGTTTAACAGCAAGGAAATTAACATTTCCTATTCTTCCTCATCATCTTTTTTAAAAAAAAACTAGAAATACATATTTTTTCTCTTTTGCAGTGCAGGGGATCCATATCAGAATCTCATACATGCTAAGCAAGTGTTATATGAATTACCTATACCTACGGCCCCTGTAATGATTTTAGACTTAAAGTTTAGAGACATTATATCCATCACACAATTTCTTTTGTTATCATCTTGCATAACAGTAGTACATTTTTCAAAACTATTAACTAAGAAAAAGCATTCATAGTTTTTTCATGAACACTTTTATTCTATTCCAGGATCCCATTTGGGGCTCCACACAGCTTCAGTCTTCTTTGTTTTTTGGTGATTTTGACAGTTATGAGTTTTGATGGGTTATTATTTTGAATGTCCCTCCTTCTGTTGACTCCTGTCTGGTGTCTTCCTGCGGGTTAGATAGTAGTTCTGGATATTGGAGGAAGGTCACAGGAGAGTTTTCATCGCTTCTTATGGGGGTAACTACCACCATGTCTAATCGCTGTTGATATGAACCGTGGTCACTTAGAAAAGGCCGTTTCTCAAATTCTGGATGGGTAGGGATCAAGATATCAGCCTTGATGGTTAAAATAATTACAATCCCTTTGTAAGGAAGATGCATTTCTTTAATACTTATCTCCGTGTTGTAACAATCCTAAGAGACTTAAAAAGTATTCCAAATTTGGCCTTTGGGTATTCTTTCAGGCTAATAGCTGAGCGCTTCCTCACTTCTAGGAGGAGGTCCTGCCTGAGCTAGCCCTTGGCTAGTCCAGGTCCTACACACACGCCTTTCTCTCAGTCCTTTTATTTGCGAGAGATAGGATTTACAGCCCAAGTCCGGTGCTTCCTACTCTTTCACTAAGACCAAGCATGCGCCAAGAGCACCGCCTAGCCGAGGTCCCGCCCCGCGCGCTCAGACCCCGCCCCCGCCCCGCCCACGACACGGTCGGCGTGCCCGGCGCATGCGCTCAGGGCAGGGACGCAAGACGTGCGCGTGCGTCTGCCCGGTGGGTTGTTCATTCTCGGCAGCTTGCGCGTCCTTGGTCTCCTCGGCTTCTTGCTGGCGGCCTGAGTGTTCGCAGGTGACCGTCCCCTCCTGCCTGGGATGACCCTGGTCCTCTCACCCGGCTGCCTGCTCCCCACTTCCTGACCCTACCAGAACCTCCTCTAGGGTCCTCCTCAGTCCGCGCCCCTAGGGGGACCTCACCTCCCGGAGCCCCCGACTCTGGCCCTCGGGGACCCTCCCTCCCCGTCCCCGTCCTGAATCCCCAGCCGCCCAGCCCCTAATCCTCGGACAGCCAGCGCCTCTCCTTCCTCGCTCCTCCCGGTCCCGAGCCTTGCTTCTCCCGACCCCGGGAGAGGACCCCACTCCCCCATGCGGATCCTCCGCCTCTCAGCTCTCCGGAGGGGCCCGCACTTCTCCACCCTTCCCCGCCTTCCCCTGCCCGACCCCTCCTCCAGCCCGGCTCCCCTTTCGGAAGCCGCCTGTGCCCTGATCCTGAGCGAACCCCGTCCTGTCTGCTCCCCAGTCTGCCCTTCCTAATCCTCGCGCCCTTCCCGAGGCGCCGCGCCCTGGTCCTTATGCTGGGCTCCCCACCTCTCCGACCTCCCGCGCCCGCCCCCTTTCCGGCGAGCCGCAGTCCTTCCTCTCCCCTCCCCGGGCTCCTGGGTCCCGCGCCCCTCCGTAGCCCCGGGGCCTGCGAGCACCGAGCGCGGCCGCCTCCGTGGGCCTCTCTGCCAGCCTGGGTTCTGCGGGCGCCTTGCCAGCGCCCCTGCGCCGAGTGCCCGGGGTTGGGCCTTCTGCCCTTCCTCGGCGCTTTGCTTCTCCCGGATGGGCCCTTCCTAGCTGTTGTTCCCAGGCTTTGGCCTTAGACGGCCTTTAGTGTCATAGATGCCTGGTTCTACAGTATATATTTCGTTCACATTTGATTCTGTTATGTAACTGGATTGAGAACTCTGAGGTCAAGGATTTTTATTTTTCATAAGCATGAGTTTTTTTTTTGCAGGGGCGGGGTTAATCTCATCTAGAGCAGTTCACAAATAGGCTTCTTGGTAGAGTAAATTTACACATCGTGTTTCGTTGTGGGCAGAGGAATGAGGTTGATTATCATCAAATATTCTCTCTTCCCTCTCCTCTAGTTCCTCCTTATTTTGATGTCTCCCATTTGAGCAGGAAACAGAACAACCAATACTAGATTGAGGGCTCTTCCTGTTTCCTCAGGCCTCAGAGGGAATCAGTGTTGATGCGGAAGTGATTTGTTGGAAGTCACATGGGGAGCTAGGGCTGGGGCCTGCCTGTTTACTTATAGCCCACAATATTTATGGAAGATATTAGTAATCCAAACATGTATGCATAGGCACACAGGTATCTGTGCAGTGGGCGCACCTGCTTAAGGGCCAGCAGGTGGGTGGGAATACTCCTGCCGCTGGTTCTGTGAGGACCCGGGTGTGTTCTCTGTATCTAGAAGACCTGACCCTGGGCAGGTCTGCTGGAAATGGGAACTACATGTGAACCCCTCTGGTGTTGGCATATACCTGGGATTTCTTTGTTTGGTTTTTTTTTAAGCTGTATTTTTTTTGTCTTTTCTTTTTTGGCACTGGGGATCGAACCCAGGACGTTGCACTTGCTAGGCAAGCGCTTTGCCACTGAGCTACATCCCAGCCCTATACCTGGGATTTGTAATTACTCTTTTTTCCCCTTTTCTTGAGGCAATTGTTTACAGCTAAAGTGAATGAGAGTTAGAATAGGCCGAGTTGTGTTTGGTGGAGTTACCCAGAATTACAGCTCTTGAAACAAGATAGTAGTGTAGTTACAGGCATTCATAACTATGGAAGGCTCTGCTGTATGGCTCTTTCTGCCACACCTAGTTTAACCTTCATAATAACCCCATTAGGTAATTGGTGTGTCTTTTCTTTCATTCAGTAAGAAAACAGGTTTAGGGAGGTTTAGTACCTTGCTCAAGGTCATGCCAGGGAGGAGAGGCAGAATAGCTTCAGGTCCAGATCTGGCACTGTTATCTTTTCACCTGTTAAGTTGATTCTTTTGTACTCGGTGCATTACAATTGAGTTGAATTCCTATTTAATCTGAACTGTTGAATGTGGCAAGGTTTTCAAGGCTTCTGTAGATTTTATTGTCCTGGAAGTAATGTGGCTGTTTTACAACTAACTTATTTTGTCCTCTAAGATGAACATCAGACTTTTATCTAGCTGGATGAATTTTTTTTTTTTTTTTTTTGTCGGTCGTGGGGCTTGAACTCTGGGCCTGGGCGCTGTCCCTCAGCTCTTCAGCTCAAGGCAAGCGCTCTACCACTTGAGCTACAGCGCCACTTCCGGTTTTCTGGTGGTTTATTGGAGATAGGAGTCTCACGGTCTCTCCTGCCCGGGCTGGCTTTGAACCTCGATCCTCAGATCTCAGCCTCCTGAGTAGCTAGGATTACAGGCGTGAGCCACCAGCGCCCGGCTAGCTGGATGAATTTTAACTTATGAATTAGGCCCTATTCCAGAATATAAAAAGTGAAATGTTGGAATAAGTTGCTTGTCTCCCTTGCTCCCTCTTTTTTCTTCTTCTAAACTGTGTTTAAAGTTTGCTCCTCAAGGTATTTTGCTAAGTCTTCTGCTCCTTTTGAGAAACAGACTAATGTCCCTGTTCTACAATGTTGTGGACAAATTTTAGCTAAGTGTATAGAGTAAATAAAATGAATGGTAAGAAGAAAGGTAGGTGAATATAGTCATAATATTCAACATATATATATATATATATACATATATACATGAAAATGGTAATTGAGGGGATGGGTGAGATTGAGAAATATGGGGAGAATGATGGAAAGGATGACATTGATCAAGATACATTGTATTCAGACTGACACAAAGTTGAGACCCATTTGTCCAACTACTAAAATCTAAATAAATATCCAAATAATTAAATGAGTAAACTAACATTGGTGTTGGTGGTAGTACTTGTTACTGTGGAAGCAGTTATCATGAGTAGAGTGTTAGTAACTATCAGGCATCATGCCACATACTTGAATATTTTACTCAGTCTTCCAAACATCCTATCAAGTAAATTGTGGTATTTTCTTTGTGTGTATATGTGTGCCTGCCAGTCCTGGGCTTGGACTCAGAGCCTTGGCACTGTCCCTGTGCTTTTTTTGCTCAAGGCTATCATTCTACCACTTGAGCCACAGTTCACTTCCAGCTTTTTGGTGTTTAGTTGGAGATAAAAGCCTTATGGACTGTCCAGGCTGGCTTTGAACCTCAATCCTCAGATAACCACTTCCTCAGTAGCTAGGATTACAGGTAGTCACTGCCACCCAGCCTGTGGTATTCTCATTTTATAGATCAAAAAATTAAAGTTTAGAAATATAAAGGAACTTGCTTAAGGTAACATAACTGAGTTGGGATTTAAACACAGAACAAATCTTTTGTTTTCTTTTTTCCTGGAGCTTGAATTTGGGGCCTGGACACTGTCCAGGACACACTCCTTGGGGTATTTTGCCCAAGGCTAGTGCTCTACCACTTTGAGCCACAACACCACTTCCAGTTTTCAGGTGGTTTATTGGAGATAAATGTCCCACAGACATTCCTGCCCAGGCTGGCTTTGAACCTGGATTCTCACATCTCAGCCTCCTGAGTAGCTAGGATTACAGGCATGAGGTACCACCACCCAGCAAAAACAGGCTCTAAAGCCTATATTAATAAGCATTAGGTTTTATTAAATTTTATCACACATATACTTGGTATTGGAGATACGGTTCAGAGTCTTGCCCAGGAAGCGCTCTACCACTGGGTTACATTCCCAGCTTTGTTAAAATTTTAGTTGTAGTTATCTTGGAACTGAGAGCTCTCTGAATGTTTCTATTTTTTTTTTTTTTTTTTTCAGTCGTGGGGCTTGAACTCTGGGCCTGGGCGCTGTCCCTCAGCTCTTCAGCTCAAGGCGAGCGCTCTACCACTTGAGCTACAGCGCCACTTCTGGTTTTCTGGTGGTTTATTGGAGATAGGAGTCTCACGGTCTCTCCTGCCCGGGCTGGCTTTGAACCTCGATCCTCAGATCTCAGCCTCCTGAGTAGCTAGGATTACAGGCGTGAGCCACCAGTGCCCGGCTGAATGTTTCTATTTTACAACAAAGTAGTTTTGTTTTTTGGACGTAACATGTATTAGTTCTCCAATAATAGGGATTTATTTATTTATTTATTATTGAACTTCTTTGCTCCTTGCATTGTCTCTGATTCCTGTGAGTCTTGTTTTCTTTAATCTATCTGTTAGGCTATTATTAAATGATAGATGATTCTTGCTCTTTGTTCCTATTTAAAAGCAAGGTACTAAGAAACACTGATAGAAAGTCTTGTGCTTAAAGTTTATTAGCTGAGTGGAGACTTGATTTTGTTTTATTGTGGAACCCCAAACCATCAGTGTCAGTGAGCTTTTCCTCTGGTTATGACCTAAGTACTGGGCTAGTTTCTAGGAGATGAGGTATGGAAGGGTACTGGGTATTTTAAGATTTTCACATCCTATATTCCTCTTCTAGGTGTGACTTCTCATACCCACTCTGAGCTGTGCCTGATGTCCCAAGCCCAGAGCCACTCTAGAGGGAGATCCTCAGGGCCATAAGTATTGCTACCTAGATGGTTCTGGTGCCTAATAATTCTTAGTGAGTTTGAGTAAATTCTGCCAGTATTTCCCCCACCTTCAGATTTATCTTTTATTTCCATTCTCTGAATTTTATAGAATTTTATATACAGCTAGAGTTGGTTTGCTGAGTTTTTGCTTCTGTTACCATATGGAAAACCAAAGAAAGCTGTATTTTCTGTTATTTCTTGTCTAGTTGCTTTAGAATTATCTGACTTCTTATCTGATGTTGTCTCTTTTGCCATTCTCTTCACTTTATTATTGTGGATTAATGCCTTGTTTCCAGTTATCATCCTGGTTGTGTTTCAGAAGGGAGCAGAGTTATCTGTTTTGTGTCTTTCTTTCTTTTCTTTCTTCCTTCCTTCCTTCCTTCCTTCCTTCCTTTCTTTCTTTCTTTCTTTCTTTCTTTCTTTCTTTCTTTCTTTCTTTCTTTCTTTCTTTCTCTCTCTCTCGCTCTCTCTTCTTTCCCTCCCTTCCTTCCTCCCTCCCTCCCTTCCTTCCTTCCTTCCTTCCTTCCTTCCTTCCTTCCTTCCTTCCTTCCTTCCTTTCTTTCATTTGTGCTGGTCCTGGAGCTTGAACTTGGGGCTTGGGCACTGTCCCTGATCTTTTGTGCTCAAAGCTAGCATTGTACCATTTGAGCTACAGCTCCACTTCTGGCTTTTTTTGCTAGTTAATTGGAGCTAGGCTTTCCTATCCAGGGTGGCTTGAAGCAACAATCCTCAGATCTCTGTGTTTTGAGTTGTTGGGATTATAGGCGTGAGCCACTATTATGATCCATAATTAACCTCGGAAATAGCAGAGCAGTCACCATGGGTGAAGCTCATATACTGCCATGTGCATTACAGTTATTTGCATTTTAATTGTATTCTCTGCTTTTCCCTTGGAAAATATCTCCCCTGTGAACTATGATGTTGAGCCACAAGAACCAGGAATTCTCTAGAAATATATAAAGGAGATACAAATGGAAAGATAGACTTTAAAAGTCTGCCTCTTTAGCATTTCTCCTGCCGTAGGTAATCTGAAGGCAGTACAGGCTAGTAGGATCTAGGACTCTGAGGAAGTAGCATGTGACTCTTCAGAAGACTAAGGACAAGCAAAATGATACACAGTGTCTTCTCTGGACCTTACCTTCTGGGAGGGTTCAAGACCTGCTGGAAGAGTGTGACAGGGCCAAACTTTAGTATGAGTAAGGTGACTCAGCTAAGAAACAAGTGATTGTGACTGCTTATGTGAGGACTTGCTTCCCTTGACATGTCTTAACTTAGCTTGGTATGTAGGGGATCTAGTTTGTGTCACATGAGGCTTAGTTAGGGATTGGGAGCCAGAGGCCAGGGTAGATTGTAGCTGCGAGTAGAGGTTGAAGAGGCAGGTAGTACTCTGTGTGTTAGTGAAACCAATGTGGAGACCAATCCCAGAGGCCAAAAGATACAAAGGACACACATTTCTTTAAAGTACTCAACTGTCTGCAACCTTGTTAACTCTGTTAGATGGTATAGTTCGCAGGTTTCAGAGTCCTAAGAAGATTCCCTGTGGCTAAAAGTACTGTATACCCTGGGTGAGGATTCTGCAAATTCCACACAGTACAGTAAGATGCTCTCATCATTATGGAGCCTCTTGGCTTCTTTACATTTTCCCGGAGACCCAGCAGTAGGTGCCTGCCCAGCAAGTTCAGATCAACAAACTCAATGCATTCCTTAGCATGTGAACTTATGGTTCATTTCCCCACAGCCATTTTTCTTCATTAGCTCAAGTTTAGGTTGGTTTCAAGCCTATTCCTAGGTTATCCTTGTTGTCTAAATCTCTATAACCTTGAGCCTTAGCCTAGATATCTACTCTTTTGGTTTTACAAAAGAAATCCTAACATCTAAGATACAAAATATGACACATATCCCTTACTATTAACAAAATGAATACTTGGATTAACTATGAACAAAATGAACACTTGGATTATCTATGGGATGATAGTAAACAAAATCACTGTATCAGCTTAAAAAAAAGTCACAGGGGAAAGTGAAGGAAGGGGCAGCTCTCCAAGAAGAATTGTACTCATTACCTGACTTATGGAATTATAACACCTCTGTATAACTCCTTAACAATAATAATAAAGTTTTATATATAAAAACCCAATTGCATTGTAAGTTTTATATATAAAAGCCCAATTGCATTGTTCCCAGTTGTGTGAGATAAAACTCACATTGAAAATTTCTTTTTCACTAACATTTTATAATGGTATAATTTGAATTCTTGATGTTCAGGTTACTTGTCCACCTCCCTTGTTTTGAGACCTGGTCTCACCAGGTAACCTGAGCTGGTCTTAAATTCAATCTTCCTGTCTCCTCTCCTGGAGTGAATATAGATATGCACCATTATGTCTAGTTATCTTGTTCTAATAAGCTGTAACTATTAATTGGAATTTGATGCCCTTTCTACAGCTAGTTGGCTTTTTCAAATCCTTTCTAAAAAGCATTTCTAAAAGCAAATTTTTCTTAAGAGTCAAGTTCTCACTACATTACTCAGGCTGTCAAACTGACACTGAACTCCTGGACTCGAGCCTGCCTCTGTCTGAGGACAGCAGCAGATATAAGCTCCCAGGCATGATGCAGCTTTGCTTTTTAATAGTAATATGTCTCAGGACTGTCTTGAGATGTTCAGCCCCTACATTGTAATCAGCTCATTTGCACTGAGTGCTGATTCCTTTTAGAGAAGACTAGAGTTAGAGATAATAAAACCTGGGCACTAGGAGCCATGAGATTGTTCCCTATAATAACTAAAGGTGGATAGGATGACACCAGAAAAGAAGCAATTCAACATCAGAATTTCCTTTGTCGGAAAGTTTCTGTCTAATGTTTCCCTTTCTTTTAATAGTGTTAATTGTATTACATAGGCATATCTAGTATGTTCGTAATGTTCTTTACCTGCAGACATATTTCTGTTTTTCTCCATTTTAAAGCTTGATTTAACTGGCCTGGAACTTATTCCCAAATCTGCTGTCTCTCTTTTTTGATATCTTTTACATCTAGTTCCTACCTGCAAAGAAACTGTGCTCTCGTCCCTGGCACGACTCATACATTAGTGGATTATAAGCAGAGACAATAGGAAATCTAATGATTTGTGCTTTACCTAAAGTTATCTTTTCTAGTACCAGGGTTTGAACTCAGGCCCTTCATTTGCTGGCTTGCTTGCTCATGGCTGGTAGGTACTTACCACCTGAGCTATGCCTTTAAGCCTGAGTTTTGATGATTATTTTGCAGATGGAGTCTCATGGACTTTTCTGCTTGGGCTGGCTTTGAACCATGATTCTTTCAAATCTCAGCCTTATATGCAGGTATGATTACAGGCACGAGGCACCAGCACTTGTCTTCTAGAGCTGTTTTTTAAAAACATTTTCCTTGATGTTGCTATTGATGGTAATTTGACAGACATGTTCAACTGATGGGCACAGAGAATAAGCAAAGCTATTCAGTATTCTACTGGCCTGACATTTGGACTGTTTAAAATGGCAATAATACAGCCAAATTGGTGTTAGACATTTAAAATTTAAATAGAGATACCACAGAAATTCAAGAAACTCCTTTCTTTTGTCCCACATTTATTCATTATTTAGTTTTGATTGGTCATGGGGCTTGAAGTAAGGGCCTGGTTGCTGTCCTTGTTCCACATTTTTATATACCTGTTTCAAAGCCATAAACTAATGTTACTAACAGAGTTGTGTGGCAACATTTCAGTCAGATTTTCTCTTTGTATTGTAACTAGGTGGTTCTTCTTCAAGTACTTTTTGCTAAGTAGCTGTTGCTAGAGAGATTCTTTTTTATGTGATATGGGCATAGGGATTTGTCATGCTTTGCACATTGGTATAATGCATTTTACCCTTCCAGTTTGGTGTGAATGGAGGTAATAACATTGCAGAAATGTAATGTCTGCAACATATAGCCTGGCTTTTAAATCCTTTTTTCACTTGTTTCTTTACTATTAGAGTGTAAGCTACATGAAAGCAGGTAGTTGAACTGCCAAATTCCAGTGTGTAGGGCAATTTGGGCACAATTCTTAGCTACACTAAGAATATTTGTTCAATGAGCACATGATAATATTTCTCTACCTCAAATCCTGTTGGAAGAATGGTTATTTCAGTGTGTTAATGCAGGGAACCAAATTCAACCCAGCTTAAAGGATAAACCTACATTTTTGCTTAGCAGAAATCCCTGGATTAGAGTGGGTTTTGGGTTTAGTTGGTGGATCACCTTTGTGAGATTTTCTGTCTTTAGGATTAGCCACCTGCATTCTGGTCCCTGCTGGTCAGAAGGTGGCAGCCAGCAGGATTGAGCTGCTTCTGTTCATGATTACTGAGACAAAGTGGATGCTGGCTGTATGTCTGAGGCGAAAGATTGCAGAATAGATAGCATGAGTTGGCAAAAACTGGAAGGAATGCTAGAACCTTCAGAGTACAAGGTTGTAGATAGGGTGTAGGAGGACTAAGGCTTGTGGAACATTTTTTTTTAATACTGTGATGGAGTTAATTTTATCAGCTTTTTCCCTTGGTATTTCTGCTATCCTGCCCAGATTGTATCATCTGGGCATGCCAGATGTAAAGCTAGGAGCTGGACACCTAGGCCCCTAGGACACTGGGAGAGTTATAAGAAGCCATACATTTTTATCAGAGCTGGATCTTAGTAATCCTGGGACTGCTTCCTCTCTGTTTGATTCAGCAAAGTGGGTGGTGTGGTTCAAGCTGGGAATGGGAGACTCCGGAGGTCAGGTGGCCAGTGATGTGAGATAGCTCTGAGTGTTCTTCTGCTCACACTGAAGGACATGAGGAGTGAGAATTGGGCCAGATGAGCCCCTCTTTTCCTGGATATTATTCTGAACCTGCCTGTTCCTTCTGTAGGTGAAGAGATGGCGTTTGTGAAGAGTGGATGGTTGCTACGCCAGAGTGAGTACATGTGCTGTGCTTTCTGCACATCTTTATTTCTGTTTGCCTACATGAATCACATCTTTAACATTAGCTTATGTTAGTTATACCGAGGGGCAGTTCAGTGTTCTGTTTCCACACTTGTTTACAATATATTCCAATTAGTCTTACCCCTTCTACCATTCTCTTTTCCTCCCTTCCCAAAACAATTTCACCAGGTTTCATGTTCTATTTTCATAGTTGCAAGTGAAATGAATCACATTTAAAAATGAATCAGAAATCCTTTTTAATGTAGTAGCTTTGAATTTCCTCTTGGGAATTTTTAGAACTCTATAAATATACACACATGGAGCTCCTCCTTGCTTGCTCTTGATGGGAATGAGGGAATGAGGTATCAGTGACAGTTCTTGCTGCTCCCCCATTACTAACAGCTTGCTTTATTACTAATGGCTGACCTGAGGTTCCACTTGACTCTAACCACACCTTACTGCTAGATTGTCACTGGGACTTAGTCTCTGCCTGTAAGTAGTATCTGTCTTACTGGGCATTGAACTGTGACTCAGATTCTGGAGGACAACTTGACTGAGGACATAGTTTATTGAAGAGACTTTTGTCTCCAAAGCAGCTCCATTGAAGAGAAGCTCATTTCTTGCAGGTTGGGGTCCACTGTCCTAGACTTGTCTCTGTGGGCATGTTCTTCATATATTGTCTACTCATCTCTGAGGAAGTCATCCTCTACTTTAAAGCAGGAGAAGCTGGGTCTGTTCATTAAAGGAAGAATAAGTAGATTATTTTGCTGTCTTAGAGACAAATTAAGGAAAAGTGACCATTATGTTATTTATGACTTTAGCAAAAAATGAGCAAAAGCATGTGTTATTTACTGTTTAGAGACTTTAATTTGTGGTTGTAAATCTAGCAGTGAAGAGTCAACTACATGCTTTAGATAGTTTATTAAAACCATTGTTTTGTCTGAAGTTTTGGCAGGTGCTATTGTTTCTTGTTGAAGTGGAGATTCAGTGTAATTTGTCTAGGTCTGACTCCATCATTAACACTATTTTGACACAAATGTGGCCTTTCAGCTTGTTAGTGTCTGTCTATACATTCTTAGACCTGGACCTTTATTTCCTAACCATAGGATACCATGTATCATATCCATCCTTTAGCACAGAGGGATTTGTTGCAATATTGACTTACACAGTAAGTTTTGGTGTGTTAGAGTTTAGTGCTAGTCTTTGTGTAAGTTTCCTTGTTTTGGGTTTTGTGATCCCAACCACTCCTTGGCTGTGAAGAAGTTGCTCAAACATCTCTGAATACTTGCCTCCCCCACTTTTATTCTGGTCCTTTGGATGTCCTCTGGTTTTCTCCTTTTCCCACCATATTTAACTGTAAGTGGTTTGTAGTTGTAGTGGACAGTATCTTGTATACCAGTGTTTTTGCTCCTTACCAGTGCCTAGCCTGATGATGTTACACATAGTAGCCTGAAGTTACCCAGTCATTTCAAAGGTCCTAGCAATAGACCATAGCTATTTCAGAGGTGTGTATTTAGAAGACTATTTTATAGACCCATCTCTAGAAATGTGGATTGCGTTTCCTTTACTAACAGCAGAAGAATCAATCTTGAGAAGAACAAATGAGGGGACATCTATTACATTTATTGGGTTGCATAGCAGCAGAGGTATACATGTGGTACTCTGGTCTCCTTTTCCTACATAGACCTAGGGGCTAGTACTTTGCCTCTATCGTACAACTTGATTTGAGCATTCCCAGTCAAGAGTTTTAGTGGCAGGGGGAATACTTGGGCAGAAACCCCTAGCCTGGTGATTCCAACTGTTTTTTGTGGCTCAGTCTGGTGGTTTCTGGGTAGCTTGTGCCCTGGCCATCATGTGGATATTGGTGTTACAATGAGAAAGTATAGTATTGGTAATAGGAAGGCTGGATGTCACATAAAAGAACATGTAGGGAGTAGAAGGAGATTTATGCTTATTGGTCAAGAACAGGGTGAGAAAGAGTGCTGGAAGTTAAGATTTGCCCTAGAGTCTACTGCAGGAGATTCTTTCCCAGCAGGCAAGGAAATTACAACGTTATGAAGTAAATTCTTGGTCCAAGATGACAAAATAGAAGGATAGGGGATGTACCAGGTAATAGCCCTGTGCCTATTTACCTAGGGCATGATTCCATCTGTATCTGTGTTTTGTATGTGTGTGTGTGTGTTTGTGTGTGTGTGTGCGTGCGCGCGTGTGCGCGCTGCTACTGGGCCTGGGCTCTATCTCTTAGCTTTTTAGGTCAAAGCTGGTGTTCTTCCACCTGAGCTACAGTTCTGCTTCTGGCTTTTTGGTGGTTAATTGGAAATAAGGGTCTCATGGACTTACCTGCCTATACTTTGAACCATGATCCTCATATCTTAGCCTCCTGGGTAGCTAGGATTACAGGTGTGAGCTACAGGATCTTGGCTCAGAGTTTTCTGAGGGGCAATATTAGAAAAAAGTTTAGGTTAAAGTTCTTAAGGACAGAAAAAAAAAACATTTTCCCAAGAGCTATTATAATCATTTGCTTAGTGACTCTCTAATCCAGCTTTTTTTTTTTTTGTGTGTGTGTGTGGGGGGGTTGGTATATAGGTTTGAAATCAGGGCCTCTTGCTTCCTGGGCAGGCACTCCCCCACTTGAACCTGCAAGCTTTTCAAAAGCCTAACTTTTCTTGTTTGTTTTGGGATTTGCCCATTGGCTGGTAGCCTCCTCTGTATCTGCAGAATATGCTGCCTGAAGCCTTGTTACAGCAGTATAGAGAAGCCATACTGTCTGTTTCCACTAACAATTTGATGAATGGCTTTACTAAGTTCTGTGCAGGTATGCTTCAGGCTAAAGGACAGTTCCCTTTGTTTTTGCTGTAAGTAAGAATACTGTCTTTGTTCTTTTCATCCAAAGCTATCTTCTTATATTTTCAGGTACAATCTTGAAACGCTGGAAGAAGAATTGGTTTGACCTGTGGTCAGATGGCCACCTAATCTATTATGATGACCAGACTCGGCAGAGTATTGAGGATAAAGTCCATATGCCGGTGGACTGCATCAATCTTCGCATGGGGCATGAGTGTCGGGGTAAGCTTCTTGGCTTTGTTCTATTATGTCACCTGCCATTTTGTAGTCTTTTTTGTGTGTATCTGTGTGTGTGTGTGTGTGTGTGTGTGTGTGTGTGTGTGAGAGAGAGAGAGAGAGAGAGAGAGAGACAATATCGGAGCATGAACTCAGGGGGTTGGTATTGTCCCTTAGCTTTTTTACTCAGGACTGGTACATTGTCACTTGAGCCACATTTTAACTTCCAGCTTCTTGATGGTTAATTAGAGATAAGAGGCTACTGTCCCTTTTCTGCCCAGGGTGGCTCTGAACTGTGATCTTAACATTGTAGTCTCCTGAGTAACTAGGATTATAGGCATGAGCCACTGACATCTAGCTCCTTTCTCAATCTTAATGGGAACTGGATTTCTTTCTTATTGTTAATAGACTGAAGAGAGTTTCCATCCAAGATGGGTAGCTACAGTGGGGTCACAGGCACTTAGGTTGTGAACCATAGAGTTCATTCAGATAGATTTTCTCATCTGAGTTAGGCCCTTTCAGTTCATGTCCTATCACCTGCTGGAGAGGGAATCAGATGTTAGAATCCCAAGAGGGATTTTTATTTTGTGACAGAAACTGGCACGTATCAGTTTTTTTTTTTTCATGTGCCAGTACAGACTGGGGCTTGAACTCAGGACTTGAGCCCTGTCCCTTAGATTTTTTTTGGTTAGAGACTGGTACTCTATCACTTGAACCATCACTCTACTTCTGGCTTTTGGTGATTAATTGGAGATGAGAGTCTCATGGAGTTTCTTGCCTGGGCTGGCTTTAAACCATGATCTTCAGATCTCAGCCTTCTGATTAGCCAGAGTCATAGGCATGAGTCACTGGCTTCTGGCTACTTGTTGGCTTCTACAATATCATGCTCTCCTGGAATTACTTCTCATATTCACTTGAACAGATTAGTTTTAAAAAATGTTTTTTTATTGTAAAAATACTGTACAGAGGGTTTACAGTTACATGAGTAAGATAATGAGAACATTTCCTATCCAGCATTGTTAGCTCCTCCTTTGTTTTTCCCTATCATCCCTTTCCTCCCTACCTCTCCAACTCTTCCTTCCTCCCCCCCAAGTTGTAAAGTTTGTCTTCAACATAGTGTTGTGTACATCTCATTGTTATAGTGGGTCAACCTGCATCCTTATTTCAGCATTTTGTTGTTTTCCTTTCCATCCCAAAATTAGAGAAATGTATATACAAGATGCAGGGCACTAACATCAAATACAGTGACAACCGGTTATAGCGTGGGAGAAGAACATACAAGAGAAACAAAAAAATCACATAGTATATTTTAAATATGTTAATATTTATCTTGGGGTTCATTTCACTTAACATCATCTTATTTGTCATATGTACATGGCTTTTGAACTTGAAAAGATTAAGTTTTGTGGAAGTCTTCTAACTACCACTCCTGATGGGCAGCCTAGCTGTTTCCTTCTCACATAGTTGGTCAAGGCTACAGGTTATTTCTTGGATATAGCATGACATTTCTTATCCAGATTTTTGCTAATCTAAGTTGTTAGGTCTTAGAATGTGTAAGGAGAAATCTTAAACCAACTGTGTAAGTGCTTCTTCTGTCTTCTTTTTTCCCCCTAGACATTCAGCCTCCAGATGGGAAGCCAAAAGACTGTCTGCTGCAGATTGTTTGCCGAGATGGGAAAACTGTTAGTCTTTGTGCAGAAAGCACAGATGATTGTTTGTGAGTTTTTTCTTCTTTTTTTTGGTCTGCATCCTGAATTCAAACTCTGACTCTTTTACTCATTGGCTGGTGCTCTACTACCTTAGCCATTGCTCTAACCCCATGCTTTGGTTCTATGTGTTTAATTTACAAGGTAGTTACTGGTTTAATTTTTAGTTATCATAAAGAGAAAAGAATGGGATTGGAGTTTCCTCAGGCAGGGGAACATAGGACTTAGCAGTGTGTGAGAGGAATGTAACAAGGACTTTTTCCTGGTTGCAGGTTCTGCCTGTCACACCTGCCCAGCTAGACTGCCAGGCCATGAGGGTGGCAGAACGTAGTGGCAGTCACTTTGTGCTCCCCCCCACCATGCTTTTTTTATTGTCAGAGTCACACTAGGTACCTTCATAGGCATAGGTGAGTTATTTCTTGCGTCTTTTTAAAAAATGTAAATATGTCTTTAAGAAGTGTAGTATCTTATTATTTAGCTTTGGTCGCAATTACTTTCATCTACTAGCTGTGCAAGAAGGGATCATGAACTAAAATGCAAAATTAAAATGGTCCTCAGCCTATTGACATTAGCATTAACATTAGGTTAGATCTTTGAAAACACTGGCTGAATGAGATATAGGAGAATGAGTTTTTTCTGTTAACTGTGTATCATTACAGTATGTTAATTTTGGACCTGGTAAGAATTCGCTAGCAGGGATCACTGAAGTATTGGCACATAAATTACATTTTCATAGAAGCCCACAGACCATTTTGTCAGTGGCTGCTGTTAATTCATGCTCATGCTCATCCTTGAGATAAATGTTAATTCTATGCCAAACTCTATGGTTTAAATACCAGATGTAACTTGTTTTTTATACTCTTTGATTTGTACCAGTTAATCTTAAATGGTGTATTCTGGGAGATAGGGTTTTCCTAAAAAAGGATAAAAAAATGACATGTATCAGGCTAATTTGGTCCTTTCCTAAGCTGTAACTATCATTACTACTTAGTAAGTTAACAAATACTGAACACTTACTTTGTACTAGGCATGGGCATAACTGCTTTGTAGATATTTTAATTATCACCGTGACTTACAAAATAGATATTGTTACTCTTCGTATATAAATTGAGGAATAGAAGAATTAATTAGCTTCTCTGTTCATTCTTTTAGCAAATTAACACAAGTTTAGTGGCTTCAAAGAATCCACACTAGCTAGGCTCTGGTGGCTTACATTTGTAATCCTAGATACTCAAAAGGCTGAGATTTGAGTATCAGAGTCAACCCAGCCAGGAAAGTCCATGAGGCTTATCTTCAGTTAACTATCAAATAGCCAGAAGTGGAGGGGTGGCTCAAGTGTACAGTGCTAGCCTTAAGTGAAAAGGGACAGTACCCAGACCCTTCGTCCAAGCTCTACTATTAGTATGTACACAGGAATCTACATTATACTATATTGTTTTTGTTGGTGATACTGGAGATTGAACAGGGACCTTACACTGGTAGGCATATACTCTGAAAGTCAGAAGTTTAAACAAAGTTCACTAAAAAGGTATTTGTGGGGCTTCCTTGCTTATAGGTACTCTATAGGAGAATCTATTTTCTTACGTTTTCAGTATAGAAGGGCTTCCTACATTCCTTGGCTCTTAGCACTATTCTCCTAAAAAATGTGCCAGTCTTGTCATACTGCCACTGTTCTAGCTCTATAGCCAGAAAAGGCTATGTTTCGTTTCAGCCCACCTAGATTTTCCAGGATACTCTCCTCACCCCAAGTACTTAGCCTTAATTATAGTTGCACAGTCTCTTTTTGCCCTGTAAGCCATCATGTTCACAAACTAGGATGTGGACATCTTTATGGGCCATCATTCTTCCCATTATACATTCCCTGGCATGGAGTTAATGGATTAGTCTCAACTGCTGTGCTCTCTTGGGGCTGAAATGGTGATTATGTGAAATGTTTCAATAGTAGAAAAAAACAACTAGAACTAGCACTTGAGAGTGTTTCAGCAAAACATGGAGTTTTTTTTTTCCTTTTGTAGAAGAAGTAAAAATATGGTGAAGGTTTGCCTGAAGGAGAGGGTAGGTCAGCTCTAATCTTAGAATAAAAAAATAGGAGTTTGTATCTGTGTCTGATTTATTATTATTTTGGTGGTATTGGGATTTGAATTCAGTGTCTAATGCTTGTGAGGCAAGTATTGTACCACTTTACATCTCTCCCCCTTTCTACTTTAGTTTGTTTTTCAGGTAGAGTCTCACTTTTACCCAGGGTAAACCTTGGTTTATGATTCCCCCTATCTCTAACTCCTGTGTAGCTGGGATTACAGGTATGTGCCACCATGTCTGGCCTTCTATATCTGATATTAAAGGCATTAATTAGGTGGGAAATATATGGAGAATAATACCTTTAAAACCAGGGGAATAAAAGGAACAGAAAATGCTTCCTATAATCAGAAAAAGACAAACTGGTAAAGTATGGTAAATCACTAAAAAATTCACCTATCATTAGTTATGTCGACAGTATCCATGGTTTCATTTAAGGTGAGATGGTCACATTACCTTAGGAAAATAAGGTTTGAGATTAGGTAGAAGATACAAAGTACAACTATTTATTCTGGTACTAAGAAGCAAATGTGAAATAAAATGTTTGGTAAAAAAGTAGAATAAGAGATATTCTCAGGGCTGTTACACTAGGTACCACAAATTGCATAATGAAAGCAACAGAATCCGATTTGCTCATAGTTCTGGGGTCTAGAGATCTGAAGTCAGTTTCTCAGCTGAATTGCCAGAGTCTCATACTCAGCCTCAAATAAACTTGCTCTGTCTGCTTTAAACACTTTTTTAAACTTACCTTTTGATGAGACAATTCAACCTATAGCAGAGATTCCTGAGTAAAAGTGCTAAAATGAACCTGACAAATTTTCTCCAATTATTTTCTGAAATGAAGACATTTCAACAGCAGAAGTTGAACTTCAAGCACAAACTGTGAATAGCCAAAGAAGTGAAGTAGACAATTCTTCTGAGTTTTATCACTGTCCTTATCCTCATGTTTGATATCAGAGACAGCATAACATGAATTAATAAAACCTCGTAAATTTGTAGTAATAGTCTGTAATTGTGAGTGATAGCATTAAGAGTAAAATACTTTTTGGGAAAGGTAATGTAAAGCTCTTCAGAGCAGATATTCCTGTGACTTTATCAGAGGCTGGGAGGTTCCCTAGGGTTTTTCATACCTGGGCACTGAAGGCACTGATGCTTACCTGTGTTGGGTAATTCTCTGGCTGGTGATGTGAAAATTAGCATGAGAGATTCAAAAGAATATGGTCATTAAAGAATATAAGACCCACATCTTTCAGAAGGGGCCTATTCTGTCCCAGAAAAAAAATCTCTTCTACCTCATGCCCTTGAATTATACAAAAGTAGTTGTGGGTCACATCTAGTCCATCACACTGCTGTGGATACAGGCAAGGCTAGGTCTGCCAGGTAATGCTTGATTAGTCAGACACTATGGAAAAGTGACTCATCATCATCAGAGCAAACATATTTTGGATATCCCTTTCCAGGTTAAACATGATTAGGGCATATAACCATGGCTGGGCAACTCTACAAATATGCCTTAAGGAAAAAAATATGGAAGGAAGATGCAAGCCTCAGAAAAAGTTCCTAGTTTGGAGGCTAGCAAAGCAGAAATAAAGTTTCAAAGAACTCAAAACTAAAGGAATGGGTTTGGTGGCTTACACCTGTAATCCTTGCTAATTGGGAATCAAGGTTCAAAGTCAGTACAGACAAAAAGGTGTTCTAGTCTGGCCTGTGCATAAAAACATAATGATGAGACTCTGTCTCTGAAATAATTAATGCAACAAGGTTGTGAACTGTGGATCAAGAGGTAGGATGCCTGTCTAGTAAGCCTGAGGTCCTCAGTTCAAATGCATAAAATTCAGAATGAAAGAGTGGGGTGGGGATTGGGAGGAGAGAGAGAAAGCATGACAGAGCGAATGATTCCAGAGTGGTTTTCCAGATGCCATTTTTTTTTTTTTGAAGTCTTGAGGCTTGAACTTAGGGCCTGGGCACTGTCCCTGAACTTCTTTAGTTGAAGGCTAGCACTTGAGCCACAGCACCACTTCCAGCTTTTTCTGTTATGTGGTACTGAGGAATTGAACTCAGGGCATGACACATGCTAGTCATACTACCACTAAGACACATTCCCAGCCCAGCTGCCATGTTTAAAATGACATCTCCCTTTCCTACTCTCTTGTCCTCTGCCTCTTACTGTAGAATGGAAGATGCCTAAGGGTTAGGGTGTGTGCCCATTGTGTCTATAGCCTTGGCCCTCTTGGGGTATCATTAAATTTGAAGCTAACGTTTCCCCTGGTTTACAACCCAACTGAACAGTGAATCATTGGTGTGGAGGAAATCTCAGTGAAAATATGGTAAAAACAATTGAGAAAAAGATGAAAGCTATGTTAGATGAAAAGCATTCAGAAAGATTATTGATATCCACAAAGCACAGAATCCAAAGAAGAGGTATATAGAAATTCAGTGCAAGAAGAAAAATCTTCTGGAATAATGGAACTGAATCTGTAGACCAAAGGCTGGACTGTCCTGCCTGACAAACAATACTTGTAAGGCACACGAATGATGCATGTAGTGCCCTTAGCAGCTTGAGCCAAGGTTCCCCACAAATGTGGGGAAATACAAGTGAAATACATTCATTAGAAAACCAGAACATTTGAAAATATGAGTTAATCTTTCAACTCAAGGAGATAGTAAAACATAGATGGAAATGATAGGGATGAGAGAAGAAGGTTAGAAAGAAGAATGAGGGGCGAGGGAAGAAGAGATAATTACCCAACAACTGAGAAAACTCTTGTGAAATTTAAGATTTAAGAATCTTTTTTGTGGCCATGTAGGGGAAGATTAGGCAGGATTGTTACACACTTTCTACTGGGCCTTTGATATGATGTTTATATCCTTTGATCTAGCAGTTCATTCAAATTCATCCTGTAGAAAATGTTTACTGGAGTACCAAGGGTAATAAGGTTAAGAAAAGCATTCCTCTGTGTGTGTGTGTGTGTGTGTGTGTGTGTGTGTGTGTGTGTGTGTGCGTGCGTGTGTGTATGTGTATGTGTCATTACCTTTACTGGGGCTTGAACTTGGGGCCTCTTGATCTTGTGTGGCTCCCCTCCCCACTTATGCTCTCAATTTTGGTGCTCTACCACTTTAGACACAGCTCTACTTTCATCTTGCTGGTTGATTGGAGATAAGCGTCTCAAAGACTTTTCTGTTTAGCTGGCTTTGAACCATGATCCTCAGATCTCAGCCTCTTGAGTAGCTAGAATTACAAGTGTGAGCCACAGACACCTGCTTAAACATTCTTTTCAATTGGAATACATTGCTGGCTATCTAAGCTTACTTATATCATGGAAAACTATTAAAAATTAAGTAGATCTAGTTATGTGACTTAAACTGCAAGGCAAATTGCAGTATATTTCATATTTATTTAAGAAATAAAGTAGATATATTAGTTTACATTGTGTTTAAAATGTTATTTTTCCATAATAGGTATATTTAAAAATGTATATGTGTGTGTCTGTGGGGGGGGATATATTCCTTGTATTGATTTTGGGGAAAGTTAAAGACCTGTTCTTTAAGCAAGTCTTTTTAGGAATTCTGATGTTAACCTGAGTCTGGGAATCACTGAACTGTTAGATAACCTTAGTTAAAGCACCTTTTTTTTTTCCAGGGCCTGGAAATTTACACTGCAGGATTCCAGAACAAACACTGTAAGTCGCTAATGGCTGTCACCATGGCCAGAACATAGCACAGCCCTCTTCACACAGGCATACCAGTTCCAATGTTGTCTAGAAATGTTTGCGTTTTGCAGTTTTGTTTTGTGCTGTGCTGTGTCCTGAAGTCCAAAAGGAACTATAGTATCTATTTTGTGCATAAGATTTCACGACATTTTGGGCTTTATACTTCTCTCTGGTTCTGCTTCTGATCTTAGGAGGTTTCGGAGGCAATAGGTCCCACTTTGCCTACCAGGCAATCAAGCAAGCAGGACCTCTGGTCAACACTTTCATTCTTCAAGATGGGCTTTTAGTTTTTTCATTTATCTCTGTAGGAAGAAAAAAAATGAGATGAAGCTTACAGAAGAATTTGTACATGTAGGGAAAGAATGTAAAAAAGCCTACTATTCAAATACCAGTGTTTTCTATTCTTGTTAGCCTAATATATTCTTTCTTGTATGCCTACTCAGCAGTTCCAGTCACCTCCTACAGCAAATGTTCTTTTTAGGTGAAATTAGTCTCGTTAGGGGCAAAATACCAATAATTCTTGTGTGTTTTTTTTAGAAAACAGTGATTTATTTTTTCTTTTCTACTGGAGAACGATTGAATGAACATTTTAACATTAAAAAAAAAAACAGACTAAAAGTGGCGTTGTGGCTCAAGTGGTAGAGTGCTAGCCTTGAGCTGAAGAGCTTAGAGATGGCACCCAGGACCAGAGTTCAAGCCTCACAACTGACAGAAAAAAAAAAGGCTGAAAAAATAGACTAAAAATGGAACTAGGTAAATGGAGGAGATGGGTAGGGTTGAGAGAGGGGGAAAGTGATGGAAGGGATGACGTGGATCAAGGTGCATTGTACCTACAAACTGATACGTTGAATTGAAATCCCTTTGTACAAATACCTAGAGATAATAATAAAAAGACTGTACAGGACACGTCTTTAATTGCTCCATGTCAGATTGTGAACAGAGAATTGAGAGTGGCATGCTGTCTTTTTACAGCCTTTGTGTGGCAGTGGAGCCTCAAGGCTGTTTCTATTGCAGAGTGGACAGGGATAGCTGCCTGGCTCCTGGACTAAGAGAACATGCTCATGGCTCTGTCCACTCCTCTCCACCATCAGGGCTTCCTACTTCTCATATCTCTTGGTCCTTTCACTTGCAAAATAAAAGTACTTCTGAAAAAAAAATAAAAGTACTTCTGGCTCTTACCTGTCCTCTTCCCATACAGGCATACGTTGGCTCAGCAGTCCTGTCCGATGAGGCTGCTGTGGCTTCCTCGCCTCCTCCGTACATGGCCTATGCCGCACCCACAGCTGAGGTAGGATGCCCACCTGAGCAGGGTCACACTCAGATGAGGAGAGCTCTCTCGGGTCTCTGCTGTCCTGTGCCTTTGTGTTTTGATTTTAATATGAAACAGTATCAGAGATTAGGAATGTACTTTAAACTTTTACTTTCTGAAACAAATTGTTCCTTATCAACTTATGCTTTTATGAGGTAAAGAAGCTATTGTCTATTTGAATTTATGTTCACAGGGTTTATTTTTAAGATAAGCCTCAAAGATGAATCATGTTAATAATAGTTGCTTTAAATAATGAGATTTTTGAAGATTTATAGTTTATATGTATTGATTTGAATTCTCTTTATAATCAGAATTTTTTTTTTTGAGGGTGAGAAAAGACCTGAAAAAAAATTACCTAAATCAGATGCAGTGGGTATATATTTAAGGTTGCAGAAAGTCAGTACAGATTTCGGTATATTTTAAACCAGTTTCTCTGATTGTTGCATATTAGATAGCATCAAAACCAGGAATTTTTTATTTATTTATTTATTTTGTTGGTCGTGGGACTTGAACTCTGGGCCCAAGCGCTGTCCCTCAGCAATTCAGCTCAAGGCTAGCGTTCTACCACTAGAGCTACAGCACCACTTCTGACTTTCTGGTGGTTTATTGGAGATAAGAGTTTCACAGACTTTTTTTGCCCAGGCTGGCTTTGAACCGAGATCCTCAGATCTCAGCCTCCTGAGTAGCTAGGATTACAGGCGTGAGCCACCAGTGCCTGGCTTAAAGCCAGGAATTTTAAATTTATATAGTACTATGTGTAATCCTGTGTTATTGTGTAGCTTGTAGTAACCACCAACCTGTTCATGACAGATCTTCACAGAGCCTTCCTCCTGTGACTCCTTTCCTAGACACACACACACTTTCCCCACAGCAGGGCCAATCTCTTCACTTCAGTGATGAATAATGGCCTTGTCACTCAGCATGCCCTTGAGGTTCATCCTTGTGTATCCTTCCACTGGTGCTATCCTGCTGAGCCACACCTTACTCCTTTTCTGCAGTGATTGTTTTTGTGATAGAGCCTTATTTTCTGGCTAGGCATAAGCTTCTATTGTGATCTACTTATTTTAGGCTGTCTATCATAGCCAAGATGACAAGTGTGTGCTGCCATGCCTAGCTTCTTCTGTTAAAATAGTACTAGACTTTTCTGTCTAAACTGACCTTGAACCCATGGTCCTCCAGGTCTCAGCCTCCAAAGTTAAGATTATGAGAGTGGGCCGAGGGTTCCTAGCGTGTCTGTTCCATTTTATTGCTGTATAGTGTTCCATGGTACAAATATCCTACATTTTGTATGGAACAACATTTCCCACAGAGGGGTATTTTGTTGTCAGCATTTGGCTATTACTAGTAAAACTTACAGCAAACACTTGTGTGTACATAGTTAAGTATAGGTTTAATTTAATTTAATTTTTTTTTTTTTTTTGCCATGTCCTGGGGCTTGAAATCAGGGCCTGGGCACTGTCCCTGAGCCTCTCTATGCTTAAGGCTAGCACTCTACCACTTGAGCCACAGCACCACTTCTTGTTTTTTCTGTTTATGTGGTACTGAGGAATCGAACCCAGGACTTAATGCATGCTAGGCAAACGCTCTACCACTAAGCCACATTCCCAGCCCTAATTTTTTTTTTTAAGTTGGATTTTTCTTACCAGTGATGTCTGAGTGGTCCAGTTTTGCTGAATCCTCACTGGGCTAGGTATTATCACTGTTTTTGTTTTTTATTAGCTGTCCTATCTGCAGTAGTAGCTCTTTGTGGACTTACTTTGCATTTCCCTAAAGCTGTTGATGTTGAACATCTTCTCATGTACTTATTTACCATCTGTATTTCCTCCTTAGTGGAAATATCTCTTTATTTCTTTTCTCATTTTTATAATTGCATTTTAAAAAATGTTGACATTTGAGATTTCTTTCTATGAATGTGTGTGTGTGTGTATATGTGTGTGTGTGTGTGGATGTATGTGTGTGTGTGTGTGTGTGTGTGTGTGTGTGTGTTCTGGTACTATGGCTTGAACTTGGACTTACACTCAGCTTTTTTTTTGTTCAAGTTATAACTCTACCACTTGAGCCATGCCTCTACTTCCAGATTTTTGCTGGTTATTGGAGTTAAGAGTTTCTTGAATTTGTTTGCCTGTGCTGATTTCCTGTTTAAACCTCTGATCTCAACTTCCTGAATGGCTAGGGTTGCAGGCAAGAGCCCCTGGCTCTCAGTTTGAGTTCTTATCTGTATGTTAAGATAAGACTCTTGTCAAATTTATGGCTTGTAGCTTGTCTTTTTCTGTTGTTTGTTTTGTTTTGTTTTCCCCCTGCAGTGTAGGAGATGGAACTGGAGCTTTTTTAATGCTGTGCCAGTGCTCTGCCATTGAGCCTTACCCCTCCCCCAGCTCTATTGCTTGTCTTTGTACTCATTAATGAGGCCTTTCACAAAGTTTTAAATGTTTCCAGTCACCATTTTTTCTTTTTCTAGATCATTCTTTTGTTGTCATATCTAATACCTCACCTAGCCCAGGTTTCCTAAGATTCCCTCCTATGTTACTATCTTACCATTTTAAAGTTTTATCTTACCACTGTGACCCATTTTGAGTTAATATTTTTATAAGGTGTGTGTCTATTTCTGATTTTTCTGGCCCCTTGATCAATGTGTTTTTCTTCCTCTAGTACACACAGTGTTCTTGTACTGTAGTTATATACAGTAATGTTTTGAAGTTGGTAAGCTGATTTACTACCACCTCCATTCTTCCTTCTTTCTTTTAGCTCTCTTGATTCTACCACTTTTTATGTAAGTTAGAATTAATGTATTTGTATATACTATAAAATCTTGTGTGGCTCTTGACAGAAATTGCTGTAAACTTTTGTTTACTGTTTATTTGGAGAGAAATGAACATCTTTACTATATTGAGTTTCCCAGTGCATGAATATAGACTGCGTCTCTATTTATATTCTCTCTGATTTCTTTCTTCAGTATTTTTTAGTTTTCAGTGTAAAAGTGTAACAGTTCAAGTTAGGTTAGATTTACAAGTATTTCATCTTTTTGGAGTGATTATATATGATGCTGTATTTTAATTTTACTCTTCACATGGAGTATATGGAGTATAGTTCATTTTGTATGCTGATCTATATAGCCTGTGGACTTACTAAAATCATGTATTCCTTTTTTGTAGATGCATGTACAAATTGGGATGCTTTTATGTCTTCTAGTCTGTATGCTTCTCAATTTCTTTCTTGCCTTATTGCTTACAACTTGCAGAATTGTTTTGAATGGCAATGGTCAGGCAGGATGTGTTTGGGTTTGGGGGAATGCTGTACCATGGTGAGCATGCTAATACTCATTACTCCTCTCCTCCCTCTCTTTCTTTCTTTCTAAATAACTTCATCAAGTTGAGGTAGTTTTCTTTTTTGTAGTTCCCAGAGTCTTTGTTTGTAAAAATCACGAATGGATGTTAGACTCAATGCTTTTACTGAGTCAATTGAAATGAGCATGTAGTTTCTATTTCTTTTTTAATCTGCTTATATTGTGGATTACATTGATTGATTTTCAAATACTGACCCAACCCTGCATTTTCTGGAATAAACTATTTGATCAGAGACTTGTGTTTGCTAGGCAAGCACTCAACCACTTGGGCTGAGCTCCCAGTCTTTTTCCTTTAGGTATTTTTCAGGTAAAATCTTAAGTTTTTCCCCAGGACTGGCCTCAGGCCACAATCCTCCTCCGACCTGTGCCTCTTGCATAGTTGGAATTACAGGTGCTCCACCATGTTTGCTTGTTGGCTTGTTGGCTAGCTTCTGAGATCTTCTGCCTCCCTAGTAACTGGTATTGCAGGCATGACTCAGCAAGCCTGACACCACAGTGTTTTCTTACTGTGATGTCTGCTAGGTCTGTAATGTGATAGCCGCCATTCCATTCATGGCTGATAATAGTAATTTTTGTAACCCTGCCCCCTGCAGAGGTCTGTTACTTTTACTAGTCTTTCCAGAGTCAGCCTTTTGCTTTATTCACTTTATTAGTTTAATGGATTTGCTTATTTCCTTCTGTTCATTCTTTGGTTTTCTTTGTGTTTAGTTTTCAGAACTTTGATTTGTATTGGTGGGGACTTCCTTTAAGCTTATTTCATTTAATACTTTTACCTTTTTGAAATACATAGGATTTTGTTTTAAGTTTGAGAAACTTTAAGCCATGATTTTTGAATATTTTTTCAGCCAACCCTTTTCTCCTCCCCTTTTGGGACTGATGACAGGAAGGTTAGGTTTGTTGTTCTTTTTCCTTAGTCTGTCTTCTCTATGATACTGTACTTTGGATTTAAGTCACTGAATCTTTCCCTGCTTTATCTACTGAGCCTATTCATTGAATTGTGTATATTTCTTGTATTATTTTGGTTCTAAAATTTTCATTTTATTATTTATATCTTCATATAGAAGAATCTGTTTATCTTTTTGTATCTTTCTTGATTTTGTTATTTTGGGGGAAAGTTTCTATTTTTTGCTTATGAGTTCATCAAGGCTTGTTGACATTTTTTTTTTTTTTTGGGTCCGGACGTGGGACCTGAACTCTGGGCCTGGGCACTGTCCCTCAGCTCTTCAGCTCAAGGCTAGTATTCTACCACTTGAGCCACAGCGCCATTTCTGGCTTTTTTCTTTTTGCTTATGTGGTGCTGAGGAATCGAACCCAGGGCCTTGAGCATGCAAGGCAAGCACTCTACCACTGAGCCACCTTCCCAGCCCTTGTTGAAATATTTTTATGGAGCTTCTTTAAGATTTTTTTTCCAGTTGGATCTTGAGGCCTTGCACATGATAGGCAAGTGCTCTGCCACTCAGCATCATCCTATCCCTTAATTCTAGTCTTTGTTACCTTAGTGTTACTGTTTTCTGTTGTCATTCTGTTTAAGATCCTGGTACTTGATATGATTAATGATGTTAAGACAAATGGACATCATAAAGATAAAGTGGGGGGACCCTGGCCACTGCTCTGACCTCACCCCTACTGATGACCTCACCCCGTGGCTCCCATGGAGTGGAACATACTATCTATGAGGCTGTGCTGATGCCATCCTGGGTGTTAAGGAGGGGGTGTCTTTTTTCCATAGGGCAAGAATAGTCATTTCAGGTCCCCACATAGTCCCCATGACATAGTGGGACCAGCTTCATCTGGCAGGAATAGAGTTTCTCACTCCCTGCTTGACTTCTTTTACAGTACTAAGAAGGAATACCATAAGGGGAGGCTGTGCTACCGCTGACTTAGTGTATGAGCTTAGGCTGTCCACACGAGGCCTTTGCTGGTGGAATGGGGCTGGGCTGGGGGTTTTTCTGTGGTTTTGCTTAGAGTAGAGAAGCTATCATCTAAAAGTGTTCCCTTTTGCTCAGCTAACCCTTTCCCTTGTAGAAGCTTTGGGTAGGGAGAATAGGCTTTTCTTGAAACCTTTTTGTGTAGTTGCTCACATTTCCAAGGGCAGAAGATTTGCCATGTGTTATCCCTCCATTCCTGGGGTACTAGCCTGACTGTGGCTTCCTATGTTGTTCTGTGTGGAATGTCCAGAGTTTTAAGTGCTCATTCTTAGAAGGAGAAATAAGGAAAGAAGGTCCACTCCTTCTAGCAGTGGAAGTCTTTTCTCCTGCTTTTCTAAAATTACAGATATAGATCTATGCCAGATCCCTTATTTTCCTCATATCAGGTGGTAGTGACATCATGAACATAATTGTAATGGTCTGAATGTGCCTGTGAGTTTATAAGCAAGGCTGTTCTTTTATCTTTGGGTTTCTTGTTGCATAGTTCATTTGCTCAGTCATTGGAGGCACCTCCTCTGACTATTTCTGGTAGTGGTCTTTCATAGATATTTGTGACCAGAAAATCAGCTACCTGATCAAATCCTAGACCTCTAGTGTTCCCCCGCTATATTTTCCTCCCAGTAAGCTGAAATTGGGCTGGGGACAGTTCTGCCTCTAGGCTGGTTTTACCTGGAAAATACATGTTTGAATGAATGTCATTGTCACCTGGTCTAAGCCAATCATTTTACAGATGAACAAAACAAGGTCTAGTGTAATGAGAGGTCGGGGAATCTATTGGAAGTTGAGGTAATGGTGGAAATGAATTCATATCCCAGTCTCTTAGAAATCCAGCTCTCTGTTTTGTTGTATTTTACATCTTCTTCATTTTATACTCTGAAAGTAGACTTTTAAATATGGTTGTTTAGTTTATATTTTTTAGTAATCTTAAAACAAGTCATAACCATGTAGTCTCATTTTCTTCCTTTTTTAATGATTCAAATTTTATTAATGGCCACTTAGAGATGCAGTGTCAAGGTGTTTGGAACTTTCAGGAATGTATTTCTAATGGGCCTTTTTTCTTTCTAGCAGATGTATGGCTACGGTCCTTACAGTGGTGCCTACCCGGCAGGAACTCAAGTTGTCTATGCTGCAAATGGGCAGGCCTATGCTGTGCCCTACCAGTACCCATACACAGGTAACTTACGCTGGCCTTCTACTCTGCTTCTCTTCATTTAGTTGGTGGGCCTTGAAGAATTTTTATTTCTCATATTAAGATTAAGTCAACTGTATTTTCCATTAGATACCACAGATCACTTGGCTACTATGCCTTTGGCATGTTTGCTTTTTTTTAGGACAGTCCTGGGGCTTGAATTCAGGGGCTGGATACTGTCCCTGAGATAATTTTGCTCAAGGCTAGCACTCTACCACTTGAGCCACACTGCCACTTTTGGCTTTTTCTGTTTATGTGGTACTGAAGAATTGAACCAAGGGCTTCATGCATGCTAGGCAAGTACTCTACCACTAAAGCTACATTCCCAGCCCATGTTTGCTTTTTAATAAGCGTTTGTATCCACACATTATTTTACAAAGCTAGAATAGTACTGAGTTTTAGAACTTCATTATTATGTATAGTCTAATTCTCATGAAGATAATTTGTGCTTACTGGGATTGAATTATATTAAGAAGCAAAAGAAAGCCAAAGAAAGAGACCCATTGTAAGGGATGAGAGGTGACCCTCCTTCCAGTGATATCGTTAGACAGTTTTTACTACTGAGCTAACAATCTCTTTCCCAGTGAAGTGAAGAGGCTTGCAAGAGGCTATGTTATTTGGGGCTTTGGAAGTTTGTCCCATTTTTTTGTCTCACTTGAAACAAATTATAAATGGGACTGAGTAGGTAGGAGTCCTAGGTCTCCTGGGCAAGAGGACCTTCAGTATGGGGATGTGTATGTGGAGAGCTGCTAGTTTCTAAGTGAGTCTGGAGCCACAGTGAGAGGGATGAAGGCAGAAAAGCAAATTGATTGCATATTACAGGAGGACACACTGCTGGATGGTGGAATCAGAGCCTGAAGCTCAGGAGGGTTGGCTTATGGGGTCCATAGGCTGTGAACAGAAGTAGCATGGTGTCTAAGCAGAGTTGCCAGCAGAAAGGGGTGGACACTGACAGTGGTTTCAGGGAAATTGGCGACCCGCAGCCACTCTTAGAGGGTTGTTTTTGGCTTCAGGTGCATTAGTATCTGAGAGACTGGTGCTTGAGTAGAAGTAGACGCTTTTTGTTCTCCTTTTGCCCAGCCACTATGTACTTTGGAGGATTCAATTTTGTTTGACTGTTTTTAATGTCAAGATGAAAAATAGCAAAATAATTATGATATAAAATGTTTATACCTCATCCTAGCACAATTTTTTTTAATTTAATTTAATTTTATTTGTGAACATACTGTACAGAGGAGTTACAATTACATGGGCAGGATAATGCGTACATTTCTTACCAAGCATTGCAGCCTCCTCCTTTGTTTACCCTTCACATCCCTTCCCAGCCTCCCCCCTCCCATAGCACAATTATTTTTATTTGAATCACTTTCTCTATATAAATAGTTTGTCTATATAATTGTATATTGCCTTTTATATTTATGTTGTGAATTTTTATTTTTAGGTTCATTAAATTTTAAAAAAAAATTGTTATAAAGGTGATGTACAGAGGTGTTATAGTTATGTAAGTCAGATAAGGTGTACATTTCTTTTTGGGCAATGTCACTCCTTCCCTCAAATTTTAATTTTTGTATGTTGTCCAGAGAGAGCCTCACAGTATTGTTACATGCTTTCAGTGCTTTCAGTTACATGCTTTTGCTTTTACTTTTTTCTGTTGTAAATCTGCTTTGAATTCTTGTTTCTGTTTTTATTTCTATGAAACATATGTTAATGTGCATTTCTGCCTATTATTGTCAGAAGGAATAGACATTTTTCTTCCAATGTTTTTTAAATTATTAAAGTTTTAAAATATCCAGTATTGAGATTATTGTGGTAATGTAGTGACTCATGTTGTGTTCTTAGTATTTTTAATAGTTATTACATCATGACTAATCTTTTTTTTTAATCTCTATTTCCCTCTCCTCTCTGTCTCTGATTTTTTTTTCAGGAAACTCTCACATTTTATTTCATGTGTTAATGTTTTAACAGGTAGCTGGGCATGGATAGTTTATGCTTGTAATCCTAGCTACTTGGGAGGCTGAGATAGGAAGGTCATGGTTTGAGTTTCAGCCCCAAGCAAAAAGGTAGCATGAGACTCTATCTTCAAAACAATCTAGGCATGGTAGTACACGTCTATAATCTCAGCTAGGTGAGAGGCATAGGCAGAAGGATTGAGGTCCATGACAAACTGAGACCAAAAAAAAAAAAAAAGGGAGACCGTATCTGAAAGAGAACTAAAAGTAAAAAGGGCTGAAGGTGTGGCTCAGTTTTAAACACATTTGAGTTGAAAATTCTGTACCACCAACAGCAATACAAAAAGATTAGAATAAGTCTTGAGAACACTTTACCAAGTTGATTCTCAGACCAGTTTATAAGATAGATTCTCATTGTTATACTGATTGCTCTTGTAAAATCAACTGTTATTCTGACAGTTCTAATGTCAGTATGTCGAAAGGAGAGCTCTCGATTTACTCCAATTTTACATTTTTAGGCTGACACACAAGGATAAGCCTTGTGTTAATTGCTGGCTAATTATGTTCCCCTTGTGTGAATTTATTTCCTTTACCCATTTGTTTACTGGGGTCCTGGTTGTGGTGGGGCTCTTAAGCCTAATACGAGGTGTGGGTTCACAGAGTGAAAGGCCATAGCTGTTTCTTCTCTGTGTAGAAGAGCAGAAGTATTCAGAAGCAACTGTAAAGGCTATTTCAGACTTACTCTTTGTTCTTATTATGAGGAATGGGGGCAGTGGTGCCCTTGCTGCCGCCCGAGGGACTGGTTGGTAGGCATTGTGACTAGTCAGCAGATGGAGGGAATAGAAGGCCCAAGTGTGGGTGTGGTCACCCCACCGCAGTGGTTGCGGGCAGGCAGAGGGGTATTCTTCATTGCCTTTCCTGAGACCCTATGGTGCTTAGGTGGTTCTTGTTCTCCTACCTTCCAGGGTCCATAGAGACCCTTCTATTCATGTGCAGAACTGGTTAACAGCATTCTGTTTGGTGTGATTTGGACCAAAGCTTGGTCAGTCAATTGGTAACAGATTGCAATGAACACAGGACATACTGTAAATGTTCTGCTTTAACTGACCCACGTTAGTGGAGTTGATTCAGGTATGTTGTGATGTAGATTGAGACCTTTGTTTGAGTTGCCTCCTTTGGTTTAGTGGCTTATAGTTCTATCTTGTAGAGAATGGATTAGTATAATGTTGCTCTGTGGTTTCTAGGTGGATATAAACCCAAACAAACTTCTAAGTGTGTGATTTTAGCTGTCTCCCCATCTCTTAAAACTTCTCATTTCCACATAGTTCATTGTTTGCAAAAGTGACCTGCTTTCAGTCTTGCCTGAAGATTTATTTAACTTTGTTGTTATGGAAATAGTAGCTGATTCCTTCTTGTTGACATCTGACCATTTTCCTAATAGTTATGTTTGGTAGCCATAATAGGTATGACTTGGTGAGTCTTGGCTCAGTTTCCAAGCGACAAGGACATGCCTTTGGATCCAGTGATGAGGGCTGTGACCTGTGTGGGGGTGGGGGTGGGGGTGGGGGGAGGGCAGACATAGAGTTGAGATTTTCCAGGTGATCTTTTAGGTCATCTTACAAGTTGTGTAACTAGCATTTTGCTAATTGGAATATTTAAAGATTTCAGGTTATATGAGTAAATGCTACCCTTCACCAGTTTTGGAATTTTTTATATAAAAAAATGTCACTTCTTCTGGGCATTGGTGGCTCACACGTGTAATCCTAGCTACTCTGGAGGCTGAGATTTTTTTTTTTTTGAGTCCAGTCATGGGCCTGAACTCTGGGCCTGGGCGCTGTCCCTTAGCTCTTCAGCTCAAGGCTAGCGCTCTACCACTTGAGCCACAGCACCACTTCTGGCTTTTTTCTTTTTTCTTATGTGGTGCTGAGGAATCGAACCCAGGGCCTCGAGCATGCAAGGCAAGCGCTCTACCACTGAGCCACCTTCCCAGCCCCGGAGGCTGAGATTTGAGGATCACGGTTCAAAGCCAACCCAGGCAGGAAAGTCTGTGAGACTCTTACCACCAAATAACCACCAGAAAACCAGAAGTGGCATTGTAGCTCAAGTGGTAGAGTGCTAGCTTTGAGCTGAAGAGCTGAGGGAGGGACAGCTCCCAAGACCAGAGTTCAAGTCCCACGAATGACCCTCCCCTCCCCAGAAAAAATGGTCACTTCTAATGCTGTTATGTATCCTTAGATTACAATGATCTCATTGTACTCTTTGTGGCTTTTTTTTTCCTATAGCATCCTTTGTTGCTTTTGAGGCTGTGGTTGTTAGCCATATGTACAGAGTATAACAGGGGTGCCCAGTGTGCCTTAGTGTGCCCATCTACAAACTGGGGGTGAACATTTGAACTGGATTATTTTGAGGGTTGATTCAGACAGATGGGTGTAATGTGGTAGGTAAATGCCTGGGTTGGGCATATGCTGGGAGCATTGCTGCCTTCCTGTCTGCTCTGACATGTGTTCATGTCCTGGTGAGATCCCTGTTAGTACAGGAGCAGCTGGAAAGCTGTCTAGTGACCAGGAGGCATTATAGCTATAAACAAGAGAAGAGAGCAAATAACATATTTTCACTTACAATTTCAGTTATATAAAATAAGCTTAAATTTGTTTAAGTGTGCTAAAAAAATTTCCATTGTTAACATAAATGTTATTCTTGTCTCATAAATTTTATCACAGAAAGATGTGATTGAAAAGGAAGCGTAAAGGCTGGGGCATAAATGAAGTGCTAGAGTGCTTGCTAAGATTCAATCCCCAGTACTACTAAATAAGTAAATAAATAGCATGTTATATGAGCTGATTTAAAGTAAATAGTTAATAGCTTTTAAATGGGCTATTTCTGGACAAGATTTCTTTTATTTTTGAAATATTTTATTATTGCGTAGTTGTCCAGAGAGGTTACAATTTCATGTCAGTTATGAGTGCAGTGCACCTTGGTCAGTGTCACCCCTTTTCTCATTTTCCACCATTATACCCCTCCCATCCCTACACACAAATGGAGGGAGGGTGAGCAGGTACAGTCATTATATAATGTCAATGTTCACTATGTAAAAATGGAACTACATAACTTGGACTAGAATTCTTGGCTCTCTGCTTGTCTGGAGGCCATGGGTCTGTTGTCCTGGTGACCATTGCCTATAGGCCTGACCTGGAAACTTGAGGCAAGACTCTAGTTTCATCAGGCCTCTGCTTCTTGTAGTGTTTGGTCCTGGTGAGCCTGAGGATCATTATTTTCTCTTGGTGCAGTTTGAGGGTGGAGGGCCTATCCCAGTGGGGTGCAGGAGGGCTGGTGCCGGAGTTAACTCCCTTTACCTCCTGCCACCATGTCTGCAGAAGACAGCAGGCAGCAGGAAAGGAGGTGGTGAGGAGACTCTGTTCAGTTATGGGGAGAGAGTCTTTTCCAGTGAATTTTGGAATTCACAAGCTGCTCTTCAAAGCTCTGTTTTTTTCTTCTTTATTTTAGGTCTTTATGGACAGCAGCCTGCCAACCAAGTCATCATTCGAGAGCGGTATCGAGACAATGACAGTGACCTGGCACTAGGCATGCTGGCTGGAGCAGCAACAGGCATGGCATTGGGGTCTCTGTTCTGGGTCTTCTAGAGTCTTCAAGAAATAATGTGCATAGCTTCTGAGAACCTTGTGTGCAATAATATGATTTGCAGGGCATTTCTGTTTATGACAAATGTTTGTAATGTTTTAATAGTTCCTTTGGAAGTAGTGATCTGATCATTGTAACTAATCCTCATAAGAACCACTGAGAAGGGGGTTGAAGCTGTTTAGCTAATAACACTTGGACATTTTAAGGGTGCCGGCTCATCCCAGTTCTTCCTTATGGAGCTCTTGGAATACCTTATTTAAATATACATGTCTTGAAAAGCACTTTCTTTTCACAGAGTTTAAAGGGATAACTTATTTTCATATTATGCCAAGGACCTAGTGATGACTGAGTAAGTGATAGTGGCAGGAAAAATCTACAACTTATTTTGGTCTAATGATAAACTTCCAAGACCTCAGACCAGAACTGGCTGCTTGTTTTCTTAGGAGTTAAGGGCTGGCATGCTGTCAAGTGACTTTCCTAAGGTGGTAATGTGGAACCACCGGTGGGTCTTTGGGCCCCCAGCAAAGCTGACTGCTCAGGGTGACACCCCTTTTAAAAATGATGCTTCAGAAATTTGCCTAACCCGAGAGAACTTTTGATTGTATTATTTCTGCTTGTTAGTTTTTCATTAGTGGTATTTGGAAAGTGTTCCAAATTGGTAATAGGTTTGAATCTCATAAATTTTGGCTTTACCTTTTAAAGGTAAAACCAAAACAGTCAGAGCAGTAAGAAGTATATGAAGGTAGATTTGCATTATTCAAATGTATTTTTGATGTCTGCTTTGGGTATATTTACCACCAGCTAATCCTACATGGAAGCCTATTTTTCTATTGGTTGATAAAGTACTATAAAGAGAATGAGAGAAAGCTGGGAGGAAGAGCCCAGTTAGTGTTCTGTTTCTGGCCATTCAGAGACCAAACTGTGTGAGAATACTCACTTCCACTCCCTGAAGGGCTGTCTTGTAAGTCTGGAGGGTGTTCTGAGCACTGGGACGGGCTGTGACTGAGGGAGATTTGAGTTATGAATGATAAGTTGGATATAGAGTTGAGGTACTGGCTTAGGGCCATAAGCTTGGCCAGTATTCCAGTTTTGTTTTTGTTCTTGGCCCACATATTCAGTTTTGTGCCCCCCCCCCAAACATGTGAAGCATGGAAAATCCACGGCCCTGCCTTTCTAACAGATTCTTATATTTCCCACTATTATGGAATAATATATTTCAAATATTTATATTTGTTATTCTGTGTTTCAAAGCTTCTACTTTATGTTTTCTGTCCTGCCTGTGTTAGTACGTTTTCACAGTGGCAGGTTAGTACAGTAACCTCTACCATGCCCTCTGTTTGGTTCTATTTTTCCCACAGTACACTCCAGAAGTGCACACCTGTTACATTGCCCTGCTCTCTTACTGTGTGGCTTAGCTGACCCCATCTCTTGCTGTGTTCATCTTTGACTAGCTTGCCCTGTGAAGCCAGCTACCCAGGAGACGTAGCAGTACCCATTCCTAGAGAAGTTGTTACATGCAATGCCCTTGGCAGCTGAAGGGAAGTGTACTGACTACTCTGTCATCTCTGATGTGTGAGAAAATATTACTTTAACCAGCATAATGTTGATTGTATGTTCTGTGTCTGAAGAATGGCTTTTGCTTTGATTGTAATAATTATTAAAGCTGTGGCTATATTTACAAAATATTAAAATCCAGTTTCACTGTACATTTTAGTATTAACTTTGAATTCCTGAACCCAGAGAATGGAGTTGTGGCCCCTGAAATTCTTTGAAGTGAATGTCTGTCTCATTAACCTCTGTCCTGGGAGGTGTCAGCCACATTAGATAGCTATATAGTTGAGCCTGGAAGTTCTCTGTCTCTGGTGACTTGATTCTGGTATGAAATGCATGATGAGTATGAAGTGGTTCAGGTGTATGATTCCCTTAGCCCCAACTCCTGTAGGTGCCCCCTTTCACAACTTTGTCCACAGGGCCACATTGCATCACAAAATGCATGGGTTGGAAAGAATTGTTTGATTAAGCCATGTATACCTAAACAACCATTCAGGCCTGGAAGAAGTTGGCTGGTGTTATTAACTATTGTTGACCTGATTGTTCTTTTGGTTCTGTTCTCTTGATTTGAGTTAACTTTTGGACTTGGGATATAAAAGAGAAGAGGGAGAACTGGTGGTTAGTGTCTCAGAATCATTTGTGAAGAATGCCAGACAGAGCTTTTCTATTTTAGGCCATCATGAACCTAGGTAGCTGTCTGGATCACAAGAATTTCTGCTGTTCAGACAGAGAATGATCAAATTAATTTTCTCTGTCAGCTTTGAGTCTGTGAATCACACCCCAGTGTATGTAGACAGAGGCATAGAATACAGCTCCATTTTTTTCTCCATACTTGATTTTCTTTTTTGTGTGTGAGTGATTCCATGTCTCTAGTATTCTGTTCTCTGCACAGCCTGTTTCCCTGTATGTGCAAAATTGTATGTTTCTAAATAAAAATATTCAACTATTAAATGATCATTAACCTTGAAGTATGCTTTTTTGTGACTTGATTGTGTGTGTGTGTGTGTGTGCACGTGCACACGCACATGCACACATGTGTGCACACCTGTACACTAGTTTCGGGGCTTGAACTCAGTGGCCTGGGCACTGTCCTTCAGCATTTTTGCTCAAAGCTATCACTCTACTACTTGAGCTACAGAGCTACTTGCAGCTTCTTTGGTGGTTAATTGGAGATAAGAGTCTCATGGGCTTTCCTTCCTAGCCTAGCTTCAAATTATGATCCTCAGCTCTCAGCCTCCTGAATAGTTAGGATTACAACCATGAGCCAACAGCATCCGGTACTTCTGTTTTTGTTTTTTGGATTATTTTGGCTCACAACTGTAATCCTAGCTCTTCAGGAGGCTGAGATTTGATCAAAGTCTGAAGCTAACCTGGGGAAGAAAAGTCCTTGAAACTCTTATTTCTAATTAACTAGCAAAAACTGGAAGTGGAGCTGTGGCTCTGATAGTATAGAACTAGCGTTGAGTGAAAAAGTTAAGGGAAGCACTCAAGTCTTGAGTTCAAATTCCAGTACCTGAACAAAAAAGTTTTTAAAAAGTATATATATTTTGTATATACACATATATACATGATGCCTGATAACAGTGTCTCATGCCTATAATCTTAGGTATTGAGTGGGCTGAGGTCAGAAGATCACGATTCAAAGCTGTCTGGGCAGAAATATCTGAGGGACTCTTGCCTCCAAAATAGCCAGTAAAAAGCTGAGTGACAGTTGTGACGTAAGTGGTAGAGTGCTTTTCTAGCAAAGTATGAGGCCCTGGGTTCAAATCTGAAGATGCCAATATCTACTATAACAATATTTGTGTACATATATATAACTACACATATACATATGCCATAATTATATAAACATTTATACACATGTCCCTCTCTCTCCCTCTCCCTCTCTCCCTCTCTCTCTTCTTCTCCCCTTCTCCCCCTCTCATAAGTGGCCATGGTGGTAACATTCCTATAAGCTGAGCCCTCAGGAGGGTGAGACAGGAGGAGCGCTGGTTCGCGGGCAGCCTGGACTAGCTAAGTGAGACCCTGACTAAAAACAAATACTTTGTAGTAATCAGGAATCTCTGCTGTCATGATCAATTAAGACTGCCTTTTATTCAGAACCTACTAAATGCTATGGAATTTACTTTCACAACAGAAAAAAACAAATTATACTTTTTCAGTCATAGCTAAGCTTTATTGTACTATGTTCCAGAAATTTTAGAACATCACTGCAACTAAAAACTTGTATGCAAGGTAATTTTTATATAATAGAGAATGGCTAGAATGGCTTTGTACCAATAAATGCACCTTAAAGTTAAATGAGATTTCACATATATAAAAGTCAATTCTCTACAAATACTTTGTTTATACACCTACCAACTTTGTAGGCTACTGAATTCCAGGATGTGTCCATAAGGACATGTATATGCCAGAGAGATTATCTGGAAGCAATACATTATACATTTTTTTATTGTTTATTTTTGTCAGTCATGGGGATTGAACTCTGGGCCTGGGCACTGTCCCTTAGCTCTTTAGCTTAAGGCTAATGCTCTACCACTTGAGCCACAGCACAGAGTTAATTGGAGATAAGAGTTTCACAGACTTTCCTGCCTGGGTTGGCTTTGAATCACCGCCCTCACTTCTTAGCCTCCTGAGTAGCTAGGATTGAAGACATGAGCCAACGGCACCTGGCCTTACAGATTTTTTATGGGGAAAAAAAGTATACAGAAAAATTCATAAGATACTTAATATACATTAGTTCTATGTATAAAGAATAGTCATTTATTAAATATTACTGTGAACCAAATATACTCTTACAGAAACATGATTACAGAGAAAGAAATTATGTCATTTTGGATATAATGAACAATCCAGTATTGCTCTTTCGTTGGCCTTCCTGAGTTATGTGTGTGCCCTGTGGCTTGTCACTGGGTGGAGAGATAAACAGTGAGGAGAGGAAACTCCTGGAGCCCTGTGCTGAATTGGCACTACCTTCAAAGCAGTATTTTGAGTCTTACATGATCAAAGTATGCTCTGTACATGTATGGAAGTATCAGAGCAAAATCCTTTTGTACACTTGCTATTTGCTAATAAAAGTTGCAATGTATGTGGATTTCTTTTTGTCCGCCGTGGGGCTCTATCTCTCAGCTCTTCAGCTCAAGGTGAGCGCTCTACCGCTTGAGCCACAGTGCCATTTCCGGTTTTCTAGTGGTTTATTGGAGATAAGAGTCTTGTAGACTTTCCTGCCTGGGCTGGCTTTGAACCGTGATCCTCAGATCTCAGCCTTCTGAGTAGCTAGGATTACAGGTGTGAGCCACCGGTGCCTGGCTGCAATGTATGTGGATTTCTTTTTTTCTTTTTTTTTTTGGTCAGTCGTGGGGCTTGAACTCTGGGCCTGGGTGCTGTTCCTCAGCTCTTCAGCTCAAGGCTAGCACTCTACCACTTCAGCCACAG
>NW_012267330.1:332623-400217 GCF_000151885.1 Dipodomys ordii
TTTTTGGTCAGTCGTGGGGCTTGAACTCTGGGCCTGGGTGCTGTTCCTCAGCTCTTCAGCTCAAGGCTAGCACTCTACCACTTCAGCCACAGCACCACTTCTCTGTATGTGGATTTCTAAGGAGGGGGTTCTGTCAAAACTGAGGTTCTTTGAGTTGTCTTGGAGTTTTCTGGGGCCTCTGTAGCCTGCTGGAGGAAAGAGATGTAAGGACACAGCCCCTCCCAGTGTCAGCTCAGCTCTGGCTCCAGGGCTGTTTGCCAAGTGCTCCAGGAAGCCACCCTGGCCTCTGCTGCTGACAAACACAACAGACCCCTGTGAATGACAGAGGATGGACCCCAGTTGTCATCCTCAACTCTATGGAAGTCAGGTTAAGAGTGACCTGCATTTGCATGGTATTTACTGATCAGCAAAACTGGTGGTACCAATTACATGTGAATGACTGGTTCACAGGTCCCCTGATTAGATGGTCTACAGAAAAGTCCTAAATAATTAACATTATCAACTGGTACTCCATCTTTAGAAATGAAAATTACCAACAGTAGAGTATAAATAAATCACAGGAAGATTTGTTTAAGTTTAATTTAAATTTAACTTTTCAAAGCAGGCTAATGGATTATTGGTTAAACATTACTATTTGGAGAATGATTGATGCTAAATGTACCTACTGTAGTTAATAATTTAAAAATAAATTCCAGAAGCCAGGTGCTGGTGGCTCATACCTATAAATCTCAGCTACTCAGGACTACAGTTCAAAGCCAGTCTCAGAAGTAAAGTCTACTGAGAATCTTATATCCAAATAACTGGCAAAAAGCTGGAAGTGGAGAAGTGGTTCAAGTTCAGTAGATAGTAGATAGATAGATAAATTCTAGTATGTATGATGATCACATCTATAGATACTATTCATGCTAAATACATTTTTGGTAATTATTATAACATCACAGAATGAATGGACATTTTAAATGCTAAGGCAGAAATAATTTTAATTCAGAGATAATGTATACATTAAAATTCAGTATACCTTAAGAAATATTAAATAAAGCTATATACATGATCTTTAGATTTTTTTCTGCAAAAATAGGATTACAGTTTTATAATGCTTCATTAAAATTTGGTTATAGGCACAGTATTAGAACAATTACACTTCTATTTATCCATCTTTTTTTTTTTTTTTTTTGTTGGTCATGGGGCCTGAACTCTGGGCCTGGGAGCTGTCCCTCAGCTCTCAGCCACATTTCCTGCTTTTTCTGCTTATGTGATGCTGAGGAATCGAACCGAGGCAAGGCAAGCACTCTACCGCTGAGCCATCTTCCCAGTCCCTATTTATCCATCTTCTGAGAAATGATTGTCAATGGTAGTTTTTTTTTTTTTTGTAGTTTTAAATGGGTAACTTTTAAAGAAAGGGCAGGGGTAGGGGCAGCTCAGCCTGGGAGCTGTGTGGTGTGGCTCACAGAGTCTACATGCCTGTGCAGCCTACACATCTTTGCCAGGAATGAGCAACTCTGGGAGAAAGCAGGAAGTGGAAATGCGAGAGCTTACATGTGTGTATGTGTATGTATGTGTATGTATACCATGTATGTATTTGTGTGCTTGCACATGTGCGTGGCATGAGAAAACATAGTTTGGCTGTTAAAACACTGTTTTCCTTAGTCAGCTAGTTTGACCTAGAAAAAGGCATTCACCTTTTCCCACGGGGAAGGTCCTTTTAGTCTTTTGCTCTGTAATACACAAGTGTCATTCATTTCAGCCAGAGTATTTACTGAGCCATTCCATTTTTGTGTCTGACTATTCCCACTGCTCCTTCCTGTGGTGTTAAAAATCCTCATCTGTTTCTGAGCGTGATGGCATTGCCTTACCTGCTACAGAGATAGCTCTTGCCTGCCTGAAAGCTTCAGCCATGGCCTGGGAGGGAGAGCATGGAATGTTTAGGCAGGTGTTCTAGGAAGTGTAGGGTGTTCTTCAGTGTCTCTCCACTAGAGTGCGAGCCAGGGGTTTGAATGACAGCCTGCTACCCCAAGGCTCAGGTCACAGGCACCAGAAGGGAGCAAAGCCAGCAGGATAAGTTACTTCCAGGTGCCTGGCCCTGTGCCTGGACAGGGCACAGCAGAAGTGAGGCAGCTTATGAGAGCCTACAAGATTTTGGATTAGGTCTTGGCCAGCCTCCTGTGGGTGAGGGCTTACCCTTCTCTGTAGTGTGGTGATACTCTCCCTGCAGTGTTGGTCAAGGATGGACTGATATCAGTGAGTGTGAAGGCCATACACAGGCTTATTGTGTGGTGCAAACTCAACAAGCCTTGGCTTTTTCTTGCTGCTTTTCCTAAACTTTGTTATTTATGGGACAAAGGGTGAACTAATTCAGCAGTGATAGTCACTAGACACTATGTTGGAAATGAACTATACAACTTGGGGGAGGAATGTGGAAGGGAAAAACTGGGAGAAAATGAGGGAGGGGGTGACAGTGTTCAGAAAGAAGTGTATTCATTACTTGACTTACGTAACTGTAGCTCCTCTGTATATTACCTTTACAATAAAAAGAAAAAGAAAATACCACTTGAGTGTCCATAGCCTTCAAAGTTTAGCTGGTTCTCATGGCCAGGGAAGCCCACACCTGAGCTGTGGTGATGGAGAATTAGCAAACAAAAGACCCTATATACCACCCAAGACATGCCATGGGGAGAATTATTCCCTCCCTCTCCACAGAAATGTAAACTATGAACTTGAGGTTTTCTACTACCAAGACCTGTTTTTTTAGTTTTCACATCAGCCCTTGCTTTTGCTCATTACTGAAAAACTCCCTTCAAATGGAAAGATCTGGGAAAAAAGTAGTGAAGTAGGTCAGGCTCAGAGAGACAAAAGATGCATGTTTTCTCTCACATGTGTAAGTTAGATCTAAATTATAAATGTATGCAAACATACAGGGCGATATGCACATGTATTAATTAAAGTATGGTATATGCAAGTGAGGATTCCAATAGTGTAACTCCTTTGAATAACAAACATACCGTTTAACAAAAAGAGCACCAGGAAGCTGGAGCATGTCTGCGGGGAGAGATTGTCAAGGGAATGGGGCAGATAAATGGAGAGAGGAAGGGTGGTCAAATGCAGTCATCATAGTTGATGTATGCAGTCATAATAGTCAATGTACACATGTGAAAGTGGAACCAAGTAATTTGAGGGATGGGCGGAGTTGGGAGAGATAGGAGAACAATGGAGGGGGGTGACATTGGTAATTTTAGCCAGGCGTTGGCGTCTCACACCTGTAATCTTCTTCTTTGACCCAGGCAGATGAGTGCCTTGAAGGGCTGCTGTGTGGACTGACTGAGTTAGTACTGATGTGAAATGCTTAGAACCAGATCCAGCACCTTCGCAATGCTGATAGGCACTCTGTGCCATCTCTTGGCCAGTCTTGGCCTAGATGGCTGGCTGGCCTTGGGACCTCCTGGAGCCAGCTGGACTCAAAGGAGGACCTCCTGCTGCTCTGGAGTTTCCTGGTCAGCACAGGGAGGCAGGCCACTGGCTCTGGACTTGCCTGACACTTGCAGCATATCTGCCTGGCAGGTGGGAGTTGGTGCCCCCCCCCACCGTACCCAACAGAGAAGACAATGATGGGCCCTCAGAACAACCTTCCTCAATAGTCATCTTACGGGGCTGTAAGCCTGGGGTGCTCCGGACAGCCTTGCATACCCTGCTGGCTCTCTCCTTTATCTGGAAGAGACCAGTGAGCAACTTGTATGTTCAGAAGGACACAGAGAGGCCATGCATCCTTGGCCTTATAAACTCACTCTCACACAGGGGATCTATCCAATCACTCTGTAGCAAATATCACTGACTGAAGTGGGGGGTTTGGGTTTAAATCTCTATCACTTCTCTGAACACAGGAAGAGGACCAGCATTGTGTCTCCTGCCCTAAGCACTTTCCAGGTAGAGGAGTGCACTTTCTGCCTGGCCATAGCTTTCCTGGGTTTAACTGACCTCAGTCCAGTGGTTCCCAGGAGCTCTCTATTATCTACATCTCCCGAATCCAGATCATCTCTCAGAAGTTTTAGTGTGAGTTCAAAGAGACCTTTCTTTCCCTTCCGGAATCCCTGCATTCTCCCAAACCCCACAGGTAGCTGCAGTTCTGAGGGCTGGCACTAGGTGGCAGTATATCCACAGAGTTCCCTGCTGTCAAGGCCCTTCCAGGCTTGCTTGGCCCAGGGCTGTGTGTCTGTATTTCTAGACTTGTGTCTGATGATTTCAGAGTCACAGAGACACCTCCCTTTATTCCTGCCACTGGTCTGAGCTGTGCACTGCTCCTTGTCTTTGAAAGCCAGTCTGTCTGTTGCCAATGTTTCTGGGTGACAAGGGGTATATGGATGAGATCTGGAGAGAAGGGGCTCTTAGAAGCCCCCCTAAGCCTTCTCAGATGGATACTCATCCCTGTCATTTCCTGGCTGCTCAAGGCAATGTATCTGGCAATGTCCTGCTAAAGACCAGGGTAGGGGCACAGTATCTTATCAGATATTGTAAAGTGATGGGGACATGCTACATTTTTTTTTTTTTTTGTCAGTTGTGGGGCTTGAACTCTGGGCCTGGGCGCTGTCCCTCAGCTCTTCAGCTCAAGGCCAGCGCTCTACCACTTGAGCTACAGCGCCACTTCCGGTTTTCTGGTGGTTTATTGGAGATAGGAGTCTCACGGTCTCTCCTGCCCGGGCTGGCTTTGAACCGTGATCCTCAGATCTCAGCCTCCTGAGTAGCTAGGATTACAGGCGTGAGCCACTGGCACCTGGCCCAACATGCTATATTTTTTGCCCATTCTTGCAGCTCTTCTCTCTCCCTTCTCATCTCTTTCCCTCTCTCTCTTCTCTCTCTTGTTGTATCCCATTGTGCTTTTCTAGCCCCTTGCCCCAGGCCCTTGTTCTATTTCCATAGCCTGTCTGTTCTCAGGACTTTCCTTTACGCATCCATTTTCATTTGGCCTCCCTGCCCTGCCCTTTCAGCACCCTGGTGTTGAGATAGACCCCAGATTGCACAGATGAGTTCTAGTCACCATTTTATGAAGGGATGACCCCATGTGTTGACAGGTAAAGGTTAACAACATGAGACTTCTCAGAAGAGTGTCTAGTGCAGGGTGTACATAATTCCCCATGAAGTTTCTCTATTCTCCCTGCCTGGAGGCCACCGATGACTACTGTTGATTGACTGCAGACAGAACAGCTACACTTAGGGTCCTAACAGTTTCCTTAAAATTACTGATCTGACTATGACTCAAACTTCCAGGGGGTTGGAGACCCTACTCTAGAGGGTCTTCTGTGGGTCTGGGATAGGGCTTGGGAGCTGAGCTGAGCTGAGCAGTGGCATGGTGGGCAAGCCTGGGCTTTCTGGGAATCCTTCTCCATTCTACAAGCACCAGCACCATGCAGAACTGTTCTGTCTCAAGATGAGTTTTCCCATTGGGACTCCGGGTCCACAACAGGGAGGGCACAAGCAAGAACATCCCATCATCTGCTTCTAATGACAACCATCACCTGTGCAACACATGGATGCAAAGCTAACCCTCTGCCTTCCGGCTGGGCTGGGCTCTGTAAGCATGTCACCATGAGCTTCCAGGGGAGAAGGACATGACTGAAGCTCTAGTTCATGTTCTCTTGCATGGAGACAGAAGTTATGACTGGAAGAAAAGGGAGGACTTTTGTGTTTAGTGTCTGAGGGCATCCATCCATCTACATCTACCCACTCACCTACCCAGACACTCATCCATCCACTTATCTGCCCACTCAGCCACCTGTCCACTTACCCACTCATCCATGCAAGTATCATCCATCCATCTATCTATCTACCCATTCATCCCATTTGTCCATCCACTCACCCACTTACTCATCAGTCCACCCACCCACTTAAGCATGAATGCATCCAGGTATCCATGCATGTATCCATCCACTCATCCATCTACAACATTAGGTTTTTGAGTTTTTTTTTTATGTGAGCATTTATTTTTTATTTTGTCTGTTGTGGGGCTTGAACTCTGGGCCTGACCACTGTCCCTCAGCTCTTCAGCTCAAGGCTAGCGCTCTACCACTTGAGCTACAGCACCACTTCTGGTTTTCTGGTGGTTTATTGGAAATAAGAGCTTCACGGATTTTCCTGCCTGGTCTGGCTTTGAGCCACGATCCTCAGATCTATTCTTGTAGACCTCTCTTAAGACTGCTTTTGCCACATCCTATGAGTTTTGATATATTACATTTCTATTTCATCTGAAGAAAAGCTAACATTTCTCTTTTATTAATTTACCTGTTGTTTATTCAGAGACAAGTTCAATGCTCACATATGAGTCAAGTTTCCACAGTTCTTTCTATTACTATATTTTTTAGTTCTATACCATCATGGGCATGGTATACCTGATGTGATTTCAACCGGCTTAAATTTGTAAAAATCTCTTTTATGGACTCAGTTGCCTTTATCCTGGAAAATGAAATGTATGCAACTAGGATGAATGTGTATTCCAGTTCCTATTGGATAGAATATTCTATAAATGTCTGCTTGGTCAAGAGTGAAGTTTAAGTCTGATATTCATTTGTTGATTTTTCTGTCCAGATGATCGATGTGTGTGACTTGAAGTGAATTGTTGTCATTATTATATTGCTACCGGTCTTTCCCTGTAGATGGTTAATATAGGCTTTATATATTTAGGTAGTCCCATGTATCTCCATACACATTTATTTATAATTGTAATCCCATCTTGCCAAATCAATCCCTTTGCCATAAAATGACCATATTTGTCTCTTTTTATAGTTTGTACCTACAGGTTTCCCCGCCCCCCCCCCCCCCGGGTCTTGGGGCTTAGTGCTCTTGCTTAGCTTTTTTTTTGCTCAAGGTTGGTACTGTACTACTCAAGTCACACTCCACTTCTGGCTTTTGCATGGTTAAGGAAATAAAAGTCTAGTGGATTTTCCTGCCTGGGCTGTCTTTGAACCATAATCCGCAAATCTTAGCCTCCTGAGTAGCTAGGTTTATAGGTGTGAACCGTTGGCACTTGGCCTAAAGTGTGTTTTATATGCTTTCTTGTCTTCTATTTGCATGCTCTATCCATCTTCACACATTCATTAACCCCTCTCTTTCAGTGTATGGCTTTACTGGTTGAAGAAGTCTTTCAGAGTCAGCTTATAGTTGCACCTTGGTTTTTTTTTTTTAATCTAGCCATTTCATCTTGGCCAATGTCAACCTTTAATTTAATCCATCATATTCAAAGTTTAGAGGGAAGGTAAGAGCTATGTTGTTAATTATTTTCTAGTTAGAGCTTATTCTTCCCTCCTTCCCTCCCTCCCTTCCTTTCTCCCCTCTCCATTCTTTCCTTCCTTTCTTCCTTCCTCCCTTCTTCCCTCCCTTCCTCCCATTCTTCTGCCCTCCCTCCCTCTCTCCTTTCTTTCCTTTCTTCCTTCCTTTATCTCTTGCTGTCTTCTTTTGCAGCTAAGTGATTCTGCTTTTCTCTAGTGGTATGTTTTGATATGTTGCTTTTAAATGTTAGTGTTTCTTTTATAGAATTTTGCTTTGAGATTACCATGCAGCTAAAAAGGCCTGTTATGGTTATATAACAGTTCATCTAAAGCTGATAACAACTTTATTTTAATCACAATAATCACTGTCTTCTAACTCTACTCTCCATTTTGAATTCCTAATGTCACAGTTTATACTTTTTCATAGTTCATATTTATTGTAGTTATTATTATTTTTCACTAGGCTTGCCTTCTAGTAAAGTTCCATGGTTCCTATGTTATGGATTTGATAATTACTTAGTGTTACAAGTGAGCCTCATGTGTTCATCCTGAAAAGTCTCATTGTAGCTCACTGCTTTCCTACTCCATTACTGGGCTTCACATGTGCAAGGCAAAGGCTTGACCCGATGAGTCATTCCTCCAGCCCTTTATTGATGATTGTTAAGGTGGGATTGTGCTTCCGTGTGTCACTGGGGATGGCCAGCAGGTGCACTACTCTCAGCTACTGTGTTTTCTGGGACAGAAACTGCTCCCAGACCTTGTTTCAAGTGGTGTTTGGCAAATTTCTTTTTTTCTGGGCTGGCCTTAAACTTCAATACTCCAACCTCCACCTCCCAAGTAGCTATTATTATAGGTTTGTTCCATTGCACTCAACTTCATATCATTTCATGTAAGATCTGGTAGTGAACTCACTTTTTTCCTTTTTTGGTGTGTGTGTGTGTGTGTGTTTGCCAGAACTATAGCTTGAACTCAGGGCCTTGGGTTCTTGCTGGCACTCTACCATTTGAACCACATTTCCACTTCTAGCTTTTTACTGGTTAATTGGAGGTAAGCATCTCATGGTATTTTCTGCTCAAGCTAGCTTTGAAATGCGATCCTTAGATCTCAGCTGCCTGAATATCGAGGATTGCAGGTGTGAGCCATCAGCACTCAGCAGCAGGTCATTCTGTTTATGACAGGGAACTGAATCCAAGATGAACCATCTAGAGAGGGATAGAGTTTGAATAAAGACTTCTGCTTCCTTCAGTAAAGTGTCTCAATTTTGGTGACTGGCTGCTGCTCTGAGCATTATAGCACTGTGGGCACCCTTGTTGGCCGTGCAATTAGAGAGCAGAAGCACATGCACTGGTTGGAGGAGCCCATGAGGGAACCCAGCAGTGCCTCAGGGAAATGAAATCATTTATAGGGAAACTGAGATGTTAATGGATATTTACACTTATGCTCACTTAAGCTTCAAAGAAGACTTACAAAAAAGCCACATGAGTTGTGGATGAGGAAAAGGCAAGATTAACTAAAATATTCAATCAGTTTTATCAGCGTATAGGAGTGTGCATTTTTCAAGTGCACCTGTCCCCAGCTCACCAAAGCAGCATGGTTTAGGGTGCTGAATTACAAAGAGGGGGCCAGGAGCTGGGGAATGACTGGGCTATCAGAGTGCTCCAGTGTGCTGGCAAATTAGGAGGTTTGTACGAGACAGCGTTTTCTCTGGTGTTTGAGTGTAGAATAGATGAGGCTTGGTCTTTCTCACTTAGGACGATCTGAGCTGGGAAGCATGTGCTGTGGACAGTCAGATCTACAGGGTTGGCTGCCAGCTACTAGTTTGCCATCCAGGCAGCCTGGAGTGAGCCCCATGACTAGTGTTGAAAAACCCTGCTTATTGCACTATGTGCTACATTGAGAAAACCAAGGCACTGTAGGCTGGATATTTGTTTAAGATTATGTATATGCCACATAATGTTGATGGGACACTATTCCTGTCCTATGGAGACACCCTGTCCAGACACTGCCCCCCCCCATGGTGCCCAGCAATCTTGTTGGGTTGGCCACACAGCGAGAGGCCCTGAACACACCTGGGGTATCTCCAGAAGCTTCTGGACCATGCAGAGTCTACAGTGGGGGCTTGCAGATGGCCAGAGTGTTGGAATCTTGTGTGCAAGGGCCTCTTCATGTATCTGATGATTGAATCCTGCCAATCTTCATAGCTAAAGCTCAAGGCATAGAGCCCCTGGCTGAGGCTCATGGTGTGAGATGCAGCCCAGGGTTTGATCTCAGGCTACTTCCCCAAGTGGTCTCTGCTCAGGTTCACTCACTGCTGATGCACATGTCTGCAGAGAAAGGAGATGAGTGGTTACTTCACATGACTACGGTGAAGTTCCTGCAACAGCTCATGTGATACAGACCTTTCTTCACCTCCATTGTTTTGTGGTGGTTCCCATGAAGGCAGATACACCTGGAGTTCTTGCTCCCTCTGGTTTCAGGATGGCACCTGTGACTCTGTTCTCTGAAGATCCACCCAGGTTACCTAAAGTCATCCAATCTTGTAGAGTGCCATTCTTGTCCAACTGAGACACCCTGTCCAGATGCCGATGCCCCTCCTCCCCCCATGGTGCCAAGCCATCTTGCTGGGTTTGCCACACAGGGAGAAGTCCTGAATATGTCTGGGACACCTTCAAAGTCTAAGGCTACCTGGAGTCTACAGCGGGTACTCACTGGTGGTCAGAGTCAGGGGTGTTCTCTTTGCTGGAGGCTCTTCCTGTGCCTTCATGCAGCCTACTGTCCCACAGGAGGCCTTTGGTAGTTTGGTGTTTTGCCTGGCTTAGATACTGCTGGGAACCTAGGCTGCAGAAATAGGGACTATGAGCCAGCTTGTGCCTTGCTGAGTCTTCCCGTGGTGTACACAACCAACAACAAATCTCTCCATAGTGGGAGACAAGTGCTCACAGAAACCTGCAGCATTCATGGACAAGTCCACGTGCACATATGTGACACAGACACACTGACTCTGAGAGGGCTTGTTGGCTTTGTGTTACTATAATGAAATACTGGAAGTGGACTACTTAGTAGAGAAAAGGCTTACTGAGCTCACTGGGAGGCTAAAAGTCCAACCAGTGCAATGCAGGCTTCATTGCTGTCTCCTGGCTGCATCATCTCCTTCTGTGGGGCAATGATGCCTGTGCGGAGGGAGCAAGCCTAAGATTGTGTTTCCAGCCAGGGCGGGAGTGGCTGGCTCCCACACTCCTCTGCATGGCCACCCAGTGACCTGGCTTCTTTCCATCAGGCCCCACTCCAAAAGTTTCCATTACCTCCCAGCCATGCCACCCTGGGCACCCCTGCTTCACATGGCCGTTAGGGGACACTTAAGCCACACCTAAGCCATAGCATGGATGTTGCACAGAACTCATCTGATGTGGCTCTTCTAGCTGCTGTCTTGTGAGTCTCTCAAGTGAGACTTTATTTAAAGAGTGATTGAGTCGAACTTGGCTGCAACTTGAGCATGGAGATGGCATTGGCCTTGCCCTGAGAGAGACCCCAGGGTCTCCTGCTTTCTCTCCCACCAGTAACTCTGCAATGTCCAGTCTCAGGATGCTTTGCTCAGCAACTACTGGATCTGTTGTGAGCCTCCCTTTCCCCTTAGCATGTCTCAGTGGGTCCTCCATGTCCCATGCTGAGTCTGGGGCCAATGTGAGCCGCTGGACAAAGCATCCCCTTCCCTGTGGTGCTGACCTATCTAGAAACAAACAGGGCCTGATAGCTAGGTATGGACAAGTACGGCTCTGTCTGTTGACTCCTGGGAAGTTGGGTTCCATGGCAAGAGAAGATCTACTCCAACACAAACAGGGAGCTGCCTACCACCGAGAGGATGCTATCCTCGCCTCTGCAGAGCTCACAGGTGGTTTCTGTTCACCATTAGTCAGTGTAGTCACACCCATAATCCTTTCCAGTGCCAGAGCTCACCTGGTGAAGCAAGAGGGCTCTAAGGTTCTCCACCCATCCCCTAAATATGCGTGTGCATATGGCCCCAGGAGAACCAAGAGGAACTCAGGCTTTTGTCTCTTCTGCTCTAAGCTTGCATCTGTTTCTTAGTGATGGAGTTTTATTTTTATCTATTTATTTCTTTTTCAGAGATGTACTTCTAACAGAACAGGATGCAACCAACAACATATCACAGGCACTGGGAACAGCAGGTGGACCCAGCATGGGTATATACAGAACTCCAGTCAAGACCCTGTCCCTTTAGGCTGCCCTTTGGGCTGGTATGTTCTTCCAGACAGAGGATAGATGAGGACTGTGCCATGGAGAGGCTGTCTCCATGGGGTGCCAGGTTGAGATGCCCTTAGTAGGTGCCAGAAGAACCTTACCTGGACAGTGTGCCCTCACAATCCTGGCCTGTTGTGCACACAGACTCCTTGGTGGGGCTGCTGCTCCTGCTTCTGCCAGATTTGTTGATTTTGTTTTTGTTTTTGGTGTTGAAGGTGAAATCTAGGTCTCACGCATGCCACACGAGTACCGTACCATCAAGTTAAACCTCAGTCTCCTTTCCCCCTTCATCTTTGCATAAGGTTTGTAAGTGTTCATCTGCTTTAATTGAGGCTGCATCAATAGGAATGCCCTGGTAGTGAATGGTGCCCGTGTCACAGGAGCTGGGGACATCTGGATCCATGGCCTTGTGTCTGCTCTTCCTTTGGCCACTGTTCCTGTTCATTATGGGTGAGTTGTCATGGTATCTGGTAAGAGACAGACTCTAAGTTGTGTGCTTTCCTGCTGACAGTGGGCAGGCTCAGAAGCTGTGGGAGGGACCTCTGCCCAACACACAGTCTTCCCCCTGCAGGACCCCATGCTGACTGAAAAGACAGAGTGCTAGGCATCCTTCCTCTACTTCTGTACCACTGTTAACCTGTTTTTTTTTTTTAAAGAGGTTTCTTTTTAAGACTGCACTTAGAGGTGGGTGCTGGTGACTCATGCCTGTAATCCTAATGACTCAGGATGCTGAGCTTTGAGGATTATGGTTCAAAGCCAGTCTGGGCTGAAAAGTTTGTAAGATTCCTATTATCTTCAATTAGCCAGCAAAAAAGCTGGAAGTGGAGCTGTGGTTCAAGTGGTGGAGGGTCAGCCTAAGGGAGAGTAGCACCCAGGTAGCATTTAAGCCTGGTACTGGCACAGAAACTACAACAAACAAACAACAGAACAAAGCCAACAAAATAGCCCCTGCACATAGAAAGGGAGTCCATCCCTGAAAGTGCCTGGGGGAAACTGTGGAGCCCACTGAGCACTGAAGCCCATTCTGGGGCCGAGACTTCATGTTTCCCAGCAGGCTCCATGCAGCCCGTGGGCAGCATTGCCCCGAGGCCATGAGCCTGGGTGGTTAAAGGGCTCTCCTGGAACAGCCCAGGCCTAGGCTCTGGCAGCCTCGGGGTAGCATTTAAACATCAGAGAATCTGTTATTGGAGGACCTTTGAGGTCTCATCTGTGAGAATGATTTTTCTGACCAACCCAAACTGCATCCATAGCTCACTATAAGATATAGGTGTGAGGAGGCAGGCTCTTCATATTTGTAAATATTTCTGATCACCTTGTGGCAACCTCAGAAATATTGTTGAAAGAGAAAAGCTTGCCTGTGAATGCTCTTTTCCACCATGGTAAATGGGCTTTCCCTGGATAAGTGTGGACAGGTTGGCATAGCATGGCATATGGGCGGGTGAGGCTGGGTGCTTCGATTGAGAAGGCCATGTTGAGCCTGGTACACAGGAAAGCTCCTGGGTTGTGCCAAAGCCCAGCTGGACAGGTAGAGCCCACAGTGTGTCCTGGGGTCAGAGAGGGCTCAAAGTTCTGCAGGGCCTGGGACTTTACCAGGACCTCCCCATCATTGCCACAAGGCTAGGCCTCTGTCCTCTGCCTTTGCAGCTGTCTTGCCTGTGTTTTCCTGCTAGAGCAGCTGGGGTTGAAGGAGGTGTTTTCTGCAGCCCGGACCACAGGCCCAGGCAGGCCTTCTCTCTCTCTTAGTGCCAGCTGTGGCAGCTGCTGCTGTTAGGGTGACTAGGGATGGGACACATGCCCTTCCTGCTTCCTCGTGCAGAAGCACTCAGGGCCTGTCTCTCAGCCTGATCCACCTTAGGCATCTGACCACGTTTTATGTTGTATTTGCTGTGTTGTGTGCCATGATACTACAGTATACTCTATTGCCCTACATGTGGTATGCATGTTGGTGCTGTAAACAACAGGAACAGTGTTGCACAGGCCGTCTGGCTGTGTACTATACCATCAAATACTGACTGTCATGAGCTGAGCAGGTGTACCTTGGCTCATAGTGAGGCTGCATTCTGAGAAGCCCAGGTTGAAAACTCATAGAATGCTTTTGCTCCCCTGTGGAGCAGAGCGGAGCCACCCAGCATGCTGGAGTGCTGTTTCCCAGTAGGAGCACGGATTGCAGCTATGGCTCTTACCAACTCCTAACCTGGTGATAAAGGATTGTATTGCTTATTTTGAGAGAAGGTGAAAAGTCAAAATTTGAAGGTTGGTTTCTTCTGAATGGGTACCATTTTCACACTCTTGTAATGTTAAATAATTAGAAGTTGAAGTATTGTAGGACCAGGGCATCTGTATCGTGTGGTACTATTTGTGTTATGCAGTGTTATACTCTAATGCACTTTGACTCTTGCCCATAGAGTAGGAGTTAGAACTTCCTTGCATTTATGACCAACTATGGGTAAAATCCTACACCAGTGGTGATCTGAAATAAAAGAAAACTTGGGACACAAAATAAGCACTTTGTGTTGTTTCAGGCTTCTATTTGGTTGAGACCTTTTTAAGGCACTCCAGGGGCTGGGGGGGGGGTGTCGCTATTTCTTGTTCACATATGCCTGGAAGGACTGAGTCCTTCTGACTTTGGAAAAGAAACTGACTTTGTCACCATCAACCTGGTCACACTTTCATCTTCACAGGTTGTCTACATCCTGGTAGGTTCACACTTTTGCACATACAGGTCTGCATTGACTTGGGTTTTCTTGTGAAGCATCCAAGAATGGTTCACCTATGAGGAACCCTTGGTCAGTCATGATGCACTGGTGTGTGAGTATGCACATGTATTTGTGGGGTGTGTGCGTGTGTGTGTGTGTGCACGTGCATGCGTGTGTATGTATGCACATGTGTGTGTGTGGGTATGGGTGTGCTGTTGAGCTCCTAGCGTTTCCTGAGAGCAGAGGCTCAGGCCCCAGTCCCTGTGTGTGGAAGGCCCATGAGGTTCAACCTCAGGGAACACCACAGGGCAGCTCCTTGCCATACTTCCCTTTCTGACAGATATCTCTGTGCCTAGCAAAGACCTTTGTTTTCAGAGAGTTGTGCCTCCTCCTACAGTAAAAAACCCTTGGCAGCTCAGGCACCTGGGGCCTGCATACTGGCCTCATTGTATGATCCTTGATGCCTCCATCTTATCTCCTCTTGATTGGTCCTTCTCACTCTCCAGCCACTCTGGTCCCTTCTCAATTCCCATGTGCAGGCACAGATCCTTGTCCTCACTTTCCCTTATATGCATGGATACATATCACCTATCCTCAGGGCCCTTGCTTGTGCTGACATCTGTCAACAGCCATGTGTTCTCTCTCTCTTCTTTGCTCAATGTCACCTTGTCAAAGTTCCTGTCTGTGGATGCCTCTCTCTCTCTCTCTCTCTCTCTCTCCACCCCTGTTTTTTGCTGCTGTCCTATAAGACATGATGAATTTCCTTGTTTACCATCCAGCTTTCCAGCCTGCCTGCCCCTCCAGATGGGCTCTGTCTATCATTGCATCCCTGGTGCCAGAGCTACACTGCGGGCCCCAGGAGACACATTTTGGTGGGCAGAGGCTTCAGCCTCCACATGGGTACAGCTGGACCCTATAGCTGCCACTTAGAGAGGACAGGAAAGATGCACCAGGAAGCTGGGATGGCTTGTCAGCCCAGAGAACCCATTCCGTTGACTATGGATTCCCTGTAGGCCAACTTTGGCAGGCACTAGATGTGTGCTGTGTGTTCAGGGGTGCGGGTGATGTTGCCTGAGCTCTTTCTTTGTACTACCAGCTCCCACGAACAGGTCCTGGAGGGAAGTGCTGTGTGGCAATCCACAGTCTTTCTGCTTGGTTAGAGTCCTTTGGAAAGACATGAGCACCCGTGTGTTATTAGTGATTGCTTCCTGACAGACGGAGGGGTCAGGGGCTGGGAACACAAATATGACAAAGACTGGGTATTGTCAGGAAGGATGGACCAGAATTAGCAGGGCAACAGAGTGTGATATCCTTCACACACATCCTTCTCCACACAGGCTGGCTATTTGTTGGGAAATGGAAAGACTTGAAAAAAATTGTATTAAGTGAAGCAAGACACACCCAAAGAAACATAGACTCCATGGTTTCCCTCATTTGCAATAATTAGTATATGTCTAGGACAGTCCTAGCAGATGAGCAGAATAGCTCAATACCTATGTACATATGACCATATAAGATGATGCTAAACAAAATGAACTCCAAGACATGGACATAAGGCGTGTTCTTTGTTGTTGTTTTTAATGTACTGTGAGAAGTTATTTCTTTTGCTTTTTCTTTTTTCCCCTTATTGTTTATCCCCTGTTGTTGCTGTATTTGATTTTGGTACCCTGGGTATTGTATATATATATTTATCTGAATTAGAGAAGGGAAGGGGAACAACAAAATGGTGAGACAAAAGGCAAAGGGTGAACCAAAGCAACAACAACGATACTCACAAGACACTATGTTGACAATAAACTTTACAACTTGGGAGGGGATATGGGGGGAGAGAAAGGGGAGAAAAATGAGGGAGGGGTAACACTTCGACAAGAAATGCACACACTACCTTACTTATATAACTGTACAGAGGTACATCACCTTGACAATAAAATTAAATTAAAAAAAGCTACTGGGAATGAGAGATTTGGTGTGAAGCTTGTACAGTGTTCTATTTAGTTGTGGCTCTATTATGAACAATCCTCTACCAGAAAAAGTAGTGTCTTGAAAGTAACAATAATCACTTCTTATTTCTGCTTATTTGGGATTGAATAGGCTCAACTAGATGGCTCACATTCAGGGTTTCTCATGTAGTTCAGGGTGTGTGCCCATGGTATTAACTTGTAGTCACCTGAACTAGGCAGTGGCACTCAGATATTTGGCCAAATAGCAGTGTAAATGTTGCTGTGAGAGTTTAAAAGTTATATCTAGTTTTAGTGTTCATGTAAGGCATTTATATCTTAGTTCTGAAGAATTTTTTCCCTGGTACTGTGGCTTAGACTAGGGCCTTCCACTCCTGCTTGGCTTTTTTGCTCAGGACTGGTATGCTGTTATTTGAGCACCTTCTAGATTTGTGCAGGTTAATTAGAGCTAAGAGTCTCTTGGATTTGTTTGCTTGGGCTAGCTCTGAACCTCAGTTTTAGATCTCAGCCTCTTAAGAAGCTGGGATTATAGGCCTGAGCCACTGTGCCCAGTGGTGAAGGAAATTTTCATTTTTAAATATATAGTAAGCACGTAAATTAGAAGACTTTGGGTAAATCATTCATCTATAATGTGGTGGGCCTCATCAATCATTTGAAGACTACAAGGGAAAAAAGACCAAGGTTTCCCTCAGGGAAGGGGAAGGGGAAGGCCTCCAGATAGCCTAAGACTTAAGTGGTGCCATCAAATGCCATCGTCCTGGGTCTGCATCTTGCCAACCTGCCCTGAAGATTTGTGGCTCACCAACTCCCACTATCTCACAAGCCAATTCCTCAGAGTAAACCATGTTTCTTCTCTGTGTGTCTTTGCATATAATCTTAGTGGTCCTGTTTGTCTGAACAGCCTTGCCCACATGCAGGGTTTCTCCTGGACCTGTGGGAAGCTTTCCTCACTTTCCTCTGAGGTATGATGGGCCGTGGACCAAGGTCTTCCTGAGCTTCTCAGTCAGCTAGACAGTCAGTCAAACAGCAGCTCCCAGTCTCAGTGCCCTCACAACATGGTTGGCTTCCCAGGCTCCCCTTTATTTACCGTGATGCATACAGGTGTCCTTGCTTCTCTGATGGAGGAGACATGAGGGAGAGCGGAGGTCATGGATTGAAATGTCCAGTGTATTAATGAACATCTCGGCACATTTCCACTAGAATGGGAAAAGGTCTGATATATTGTAGAATAATCGGGCAGCTGGAGTGCATGTAAATTAATTCACCTCTATTTTGGGTTGACAGCCTTCACCCTGGGTCATCCACAAGCCAGGCTGGGCCACAGTTGTCTATTCCCACCAGCCATGGCTGCATCAGCAACATAGTCTGGATGCCCAGTCCTGGTCACATGAGGGTTCTAGTGTATAGTCACAAGATGCCAGCTATAAAATGTATTGTCTCTGCTATAGGATATTTCCCCTGGGTACATGACAGCTATAAGATGTATTGTCTCTGCTCCATGCCAGATATGGGATGTTTTCTCTGGCTGCAAGCAAGCTATAGAATGTCCTGCCCTGGCTGTCTGATATCTCCAGTGTTCAGCTGTGACTACCAGCCCCAGCCCCTTCTGCCTTTAGACTCCTGACACTATATCTACCTCTATGGCTCTGAGAACAGTTTGCTACTCTCTATCTCATGAGAGCCTGTAAGCTTCCAGCTGATGTTAAATGCTTCTTTTTTCTACATGATTGTGTGTCTGAGTGGTTTTCTGGTTTGTGCTTTATAGTGCCGACTCTGCAGTTGGTCAGCAGGTCAAGTTAGCACTCATCCTCTCCATGTGGCCCTGGTACTGTGACCATGGGTAAGTGCCCCGCTTACCCCGAGAAAGCAGACTGATCTGAACATGTCATTGAGAAGTTTAAGAGCCTTCAGGATCTGGCAAAGGCAACAGAGCAGTAGAGTGTCCTGGAGCTTGCTGAGGATACTGCAGGGCAAGAGGCAGTTTGTGGGAGGATTTCTTTCCACTTCCCCCACCTCTGCTGTACATGCAGTGCTGCTCAGCAGCGCTTTGCTCATGATTTGGTGTGTGTGACACTTGTCATCAGGACTTGCCATCAGTGAGTGTGACGTTATTCATTGACTTCTGCCCAAGAAGTCAGCAGGGAAGGGCACTGCCTACAAATGCTGAATTCAACTGCTTATTGACATCATGTTCAAATAGAAGAGCTATGTGACACAGAAGAAGAGCCACAATGAGATAGGAGCAGAAAGGCGGGAGTTGGGAAATGAGTGACAAGTGACACAGGCAAGGCCAGCTGTGCTACAGTGGGCGGCCACAGGAACATAGCCCTGTGTGGGCCCCAGGTATAAATCCAGAGGGTCTGAGTTTCCTGTCGAAGTCAAATCTGGCCTGGGGTGGCTGCCTCAGGTGGGCATGGGTTTGAAAGTTGGGGAGCTTTCTGGACTCCCTTCCTGAAGGGCTATTTGGTGTCACTGACAAAGCCCAGCTGCACTTTAACTTCTTTCAACTCCTCTTAAGCTTCTTTTTGTGTGTGTTGATCTTTCTATTACTGTGACAAGCATCGTAGAGAGTCAATTCATAAAGAGGGAAGGTTTGCATTGGCTTATGGGTCTGGAGGGTTCTTTCAGTGCTTGTCAGCCGGCCTCTACCATTGGTGAGGCAGCAGAGCAAGGCAGGGTGCAGGGCAGAGGAAGCTGGGAACTGAAGAGATGGTAGACAGAGCCGGAATCACGGTGGCCCCTTCAAGTTCATGCCCCAGTCACCTCCCACTAGGCAGCTCTATGGAGACCAGAGTTCTCCATAGAGAACTGCCTTTAGCACCTTGGGGACAGCAACTCAAACCATACACCTTGAATCACTCCCATTTGTCACTTGAGGCTTGGGGTATGCACCACCTCTTCCAGGATGCTGTCTTTGATGACAGCCTGAGTCCACGAGGGACTGTCTTCTGTGCCTCCTTGGCCATGGGCTTGCTTCTGTGTTGAGCAGATAGACCGCAAATGGCACAGATGAGTTAGACAAGGGGTGAGAGGCAGGCACACGCTGAGCCTCAGCTTCCTGACTCTAAGTGTGTGCTTTCTGAATGTGGATCCCACAGCAGCCCCTTAACAGAGCATGGCTGACATGAAAGTGTGGGGAAATGTCTTAGGAATTGTACCTAGAACAGAGTAGCATTAGTAACAAGTAGACTCATTGCCACAGAGAAGTCACATCTTGTGACCTTGGCTCTCCCAAGATGCTAATAGATATGTAAGGTGGTTTTTCCCCAAAGGCCATTCAGGGATCTTGGCAAAGAGACTTGTGGCTTCCAACCCTTAGAGGCTTCCAACTGGTGGAAGGCAGGGCTGTGAATCCCTGCCCCCTGCGGGCAGGGTGGGACTGCACTTGGGTTACATGCCCTGGAGAGGAGCAATTCAGTGCTGCTACTCACTGTAGGGAAGGGAAGGAAGCTATGTTTAATAGAGAAAGCTTGGCTAAAAGACATTCACTTCATATAACCAAGCACAGTGACTCAAGGGAATCATAGTAATGGAAATTTTTGAAGAAGTAGGAAAAATGTGAGCATGAAATACTAGCTGAAAAAGAAAACAAACTAAATATTCAATGTCCCATTTTTGAAAGAAATGAAGCCAAGCCAGCTATGATAGCATTCACCTGAGCTCCAGGCCATGTGGAAGGCTGAGGCAGGAGAATGCTTTGAGTCTATGAGTTGGAGACCAGCCTAGTCATCTCAAAGAAAAGTTTTTAAAGAAACTGTTAACTGGGCAGAATTATGGTTTGCTTTTACTTTATCTTTTTCCTGTTTAATTTTCTGTAGCGCACACAGGTTTATAATCAGAGAAATCGGACAGGAGATTATATCCTGATTTATGAAGAATAGCATGAAAGTACCTCCCCTTAGCAGACCACATGTGTTGGTTTCATACAAGGCCCATCAGGGCAACCTGTGGCAGCTCACAGACCAAGCCAGCCTAGGCTCAGCCAGTTGCCACGAGTGGTCTCCTTGCATGTGGATGTATAGAATGCTCCTAATGTCTGCTTGCCAGAGGTCTATTTGTTCTTTAGGTCAGTTCTAGTATATTGTTATCTTCTATGCATCCTGCCAGGGGAGCTTTTACACAGAGAAGCTTGCAGCAGAATGAGCTGAGAAAGGGCACACAGATGTCCCATAGTCTTCTGAGAGAAATGCAGCTTTGCTCCCAGAACTACTGGGATCACAAGGAGCCTTCTCTCGGAGAACACCCTCCCTTCCCACCACTGTAGTGGTTGGTCCCTGTGAGGTCCCGAGATGTGAGGTCCCAACTGTGGTGCCCCAGGTCTGCTTTGTCTTTTCTATTGGTCAGCCAGAGGCAGAAGGAAGGGCGTAGAAGGAAGGGGCAGAGAGTCTAGTCTTCTGGGTGGCCGCCATAGTAAGCCACAGGAGAACACAGAGTCACAGCAGCTGTTCCAGAAAAGGGGACTCATCAGTGCAGGTACTTTGTCCCAGCCACTACTGACCATCTCAGGTCAGTCTCAGGTGGGCTCTGGGTGGAGGAGAAGGAGGAGAAGAAAGAGGAGGAAAAGAAGGAGAAGTGGGAGGAAGAAGTGCTAGCAGAGACAATCACTCTCCATTCTGCACAAGTAGAAGCTGAAGCTTAGAGGATTTTGGGACCAAGGACAGGAGCTGGCAGGGAGCAGGTGAGTTGTATCCCAGCCTGTTTGGCTCCAGGTATTATATTTCTGCTCTGGTTCTGTGGGCACCTGGTAGGAGACTATCCTTCTATAGGAACAGATCAAGGTCTCTAGAAACAGGTCCTGGGAGCATTTCTCTTGGCTGTGGGTACATTGCTTGATTCTGATAGACACCAGAGATAAAGGGAGAAGACCAATCACGTCCATCCTCAGTGATGTTCAGCCCAAACTACAAAGCAAGACCCCTGTGTATCCTAAGCTGGTCATCAGCACTCTCTGCAGGGGTTGCAGAGCCCTCCTCTGTGCCAGCCCCTGGTCTTCAGGCCACTGTCTTCTGAGTGTCTCCCTCAGGGATATGTCGGTGACAGCATGTTCTCACTATGGGGGCTTCCATGCTAGAAAACAGTGGCAAACTTCACCCTGCTGGCCTTGAGATCTCAGACCTCAGGCCCAGGCAAGGAAAACCAACAGCAATGTTTATCCTTAATCGCAATGGTGCTGTGAATGGCAATCTTTTTAGTTTCGTTGTGAGGTACTGGGAATTTTAAACTCGTGGCTAGGTAGGTGCTCTATTGCCGTGCCATGCCTCCAGCCCTGATTTTCACATTTTTTTTAAGGACAGGTTCTTACTTCTTACTCAGGTGTGCACCTGAGCCTCATTCATCTGCTTTAGGCAACATGGTCCCTGGGATCACAGGAGTGTGTTACTACATCCAGCTTCTCTTCTGTGGAGAGGAGTTTCACAGACCTTTCTGCCTGGGCTGATCTTTCTGCCTGGGCTGATCTAACACAACGATCCTCTCACAATCAGCCTCCCATAGATCAAGGGACAACAGGCACACTACTGCTTTCCGCTAAAGTTTGGAAGGGGTCTTGAGAACTTTTCTGCTGGACTTACTGGGCCATCCTCCTATTTTCAGCCTCTTAAGCAACTAGGATTCCATATAAGCCATGACTCCTGCCCTGAGTAGCAATATTGAAACCATAGTCTGGGGCATATTCCCCAAGGATAAGCAGTTTTCTTGTATTATGTCAGTTAATACTTCCAAGTCCTCATTTCCCTGATGAGGAAGAGAAGGCTCAGCCTAATTAGTAGATCTGATCCTGCAGTTATTCAGGGCCACTTTCTGCTCCCCTGCCCCCAGCCCTGGCAGCTGTCTTAGTGTCTTGGCCCTGAGCTCTTCTGATGTGAGTGCAAACTGACTTCAAGCCTGGCATCCATGTGGACTATGTAGAGACAGCCCTAGATATGCACCGAAAGGTCGAAGTTTCCCCTTCATGATGTGATTCATGGAGATCATTCCAGAGTAGCTTAGCCAGCTTGACAGTTCTTGTGTGGTCCTGCTACAGTTCTAAGTTTGGGATCCCTGAAATCATAGCTGTGTGTATGTGTGTATGTGCATGTAATATGACTTTCCAAAGATGCAATGTTTTTTATTTATTTTGGTGCTGGTCCTGGGGCTTGAATTCTGGGTCTGGGTGCTGTTCCTTAATTTTTTCTCTTGAGGATGGTGGTCCACCATTTGAGTCACAGCTACACTTCTGACTTTTTGGTGGTTAACTGGAGATACAAGTCTGACAGAATTTCCTGCACAGGCTGGCTTTGAAATGGGATAGCTAGGGTTATAGGCATGAGCCACTGATGCCTGGTTTTGTAAGTCGTGATTCTTGAGTCTAGATAAAACAGAAAGGTGGAGGAAGAGAGAACATTCTCTGTGTGGCAGGTTGAAAAATGCAAGTTGGGGCTGGGGCTGGGTCCAAGGATGTCTGTGTCTCCCCTGTACTTAGTTTAAGGAGACAGGTCTGACCATGGTTAGAACCAAGCAGAAGTGATCACCAGCCAAAACCTGTCTCCTTCACATGCTTCAGAGCCAGGTAGCTCACAGGAAACACTTGAGCCTAGGTCAAGTGTCTAGGCCAGGTGCTGTGGGATCACGCCTGTAGCCCTAGCTACTTGGGAGACTGAGATCTGAGGACTGTGGTTTGAAAGCAGCCTGAGAAGAAAGCCCACAAGACTTTTATCTTCAATTAGCAACCAAAAAGCTAGAAGGAGAACTGTGACTCAACTAGCTTTGAGTAAAAAAGCCCAGCACTGGCACTCTCTCTCACACAAAATGGAGTCACAGGCCAAGCAGTGCAGCTAAGGCCTGCCGTTAAGGCAGGAGGATTGGGAGTGTGAGACCAACCTTGGGAACATACTGAGACCTCACCCCCAAAGCCAAACCCAACATGGAAGCATTGGTATCCGACCTTGGCAACATGAAGCTGGGAGTAAAGAAGATTGTGAAAGGAAGGCTTTGTCCATGAATTTTCTGAATATAGGCTCCATTGGACACACAGGACCACTGTAAGCACATCTGACCAACTGCTAACCCTGAACCAGGCCATCCTTGTGACTTAACTTTCTGGTGAAGGAGTTTTATTTCAAATGAACTTAGGCAATCCTATCTTTCTCGATTTAAAACCTCCCCATGCTTGTACTGCTTTGAATTCCATTAAAATTCTGCCCTTGCATGTGTATTCCCATCTAAGTAAACTCATTGTCTCTGGAGGTCTTGGTCCATTATCTGGTTTGACTTTCCTTGTCACTGACAGCTTGGTGAGTCCAGTCAGGAACATGAAGTGCCATTCAATCTGAGACAGACATCCCCTCCAATGGCCTCCAAGGGTTCAGATTGCAGGACCCCATGACTGACTGTGACTGGCCATGGTAGGCCACAGCCGGGACCACAGCCAATCCTAAGCCTGTGGTCCCAGGGCTCACAGTAAACAGAGCTACTTTGTCAAATGTCCTACACTGCCACGTGCCCTAGAGGGTCTGTGCATGCAGGTGTGGTCACCTAGGAGGCAGTGACCTCATCTTCCCCATCAAATACTCCCGGTGTTCATCCATCTTGCTGAGGTGCAAACAAAGATATACTTTTAGAGTCTGGTTGAGATAGTAGTCATCAATTTTTTTTCATTTTAAATATGGAACGCTTCATGAATTTGTGTGTCATCCTTGCTGCTGAAGCGAGCACTCAGCTGAACTTTTAAAGGGAGGGTATGTGAGTGTGTACAGGCAAGGGAGACGTGAAGATCTATTTGAAGTTGGTAACCTAGGAGAGAGAGATTCAGACCTACGCCTCCTGACCTTGATCTACTATTGAGACTTTATGCATTGCTCATCCACCCACTGCCTCCATTCTGTGATCTCTTCCTCTGCATTCCCTCTTAGCAACAGGCCCCATGAACAGCCGGTTAGTCACGGAACACTGTGGTGGGTTCAGTTGTGGCACACCAGCTCAGCTCTGTCAGCCTCTTGGCACACCTGAAAGGAGCAAGCATGGCTCCCTCTCATGGGTGATCATAGCAGAGCTGTTCTTCACTTTCTAAGTGTCCTTTCTCTTTTCCCACCTGCAGTTTACCGTTCCTTCTCTGTCACCTTGGGGATGGAGCAACCAGTGAGGAAGAAACCCCTGGCCAAGGAGAGGAGACTCAGGCCTAATTCCTCTCTAAAGTGTAAGTGAAGGCATCCTTGCTCAGGATTCAAGGACAAATGAAAATGAGGGAGGAATGTGAAAGCTCTGGAAAGAACCTGCAGCCTGATGCCAGGTGGGCTGGCCCTGCCTCCAGGCTCAGGCTGTCCTGTGGAAGGCCAGTGTGATGATGGTGTCTGATGACTACAGGACTTGTTGTCGATCTGCCTACACACTGCCTATCTGGCACATCTCGAGCACCTGGGTCTGTGCAGACAGGGAGGGCTAGCTTTACAGGACTGCGAGCTCATGGTGGAATCTGAGAGTCGGCCATTTGGAGGAGGCCTAAGGGGATGTCAGCAACCCAAGACTGGGAACCAGTTTCTCTTCTGCACCACACTCCAGGAATCTTTCAGTGTGGATGAAACCCCTACTCCTGCCGTGTTTCTCCATCACATACTTCCTGCCCCTCACTGTGGACTGGGGAAGCAATGGAGAGAGAAGAGGAAACAGCAGCTGGCATATAAGCCCAGCTCGAAGCCAAGGGCTGGAGGCCACTTGCTCTAGGGCCCAGGATTGACTTGAATTTCCAGAGCTGTGAGAAGCTGGGGTCCAGGGGGCCTTCCGGAAGCAGCAGTGTGACTTGCTCGTGTTGCCATTCCAGCTACATCTTGGCTCTCCATGCTCTGGGGTGGAGAAAAAACCTTTATCCCTGCTTCTGATGGGTGTGTGGAGACCATGGCTTCTGAGGAACTCAGCTCTCTCAATGTTCTAAGCCTCATGAAGTGCAGATAACCCTTCACAGGCTGGGAAGTGGCAAAGCTTCCATGATACTCCTGTCTTCCCACCTTCATTGTAGTGTGAGGATGGTGGCTGAGCCCCAGCTACACCTGCACTGATGCTTGGTGCCTGCAGGCTGTGCGTTGGTGGGGTCATGCAGGGTGGTGGGGCAAGGCTGGGCTGTGCCTGCCTCTGGAATGTATCACTCAAGGGTACCGATAGAGCCTCTTGCAGGCCGGGGTGAGCCTTCTCTCCCCTGGAGACGAGGCCCCGCCAGTTGGCACACTTAGGACTTGCTATTAATTCTGCATCAACAGCGATGAGATAATTGATTTACTTGCAGCCTCCCAGCTCCTGGCCCCAAATTTCTTTAAAAAGTAGTAAAAGAAAAAAAGTTTGATAGATTTTTGGAAACTAGGCATATGGGCAATGTGATTTTTACCTTTTCAGTTATTAGTTTTTTTTAAAAATTGATTATCGTCCAGAGCCCAATTCAATTTCTCTTGTGTCTCTTTCAAGTGGCTAAAACTTTGCAAGGAATTTAATAGCAAGACACTTGCTACTTCTGCATGTACTAAAACAACAACAAATTATCTTCCTTTAAATTACCCTATCAAGTAATTTCAAACAACGTCATATTGAAAGAACATGAAAAATCTTCAGGTAGAATTCCAGTTCTTTTTGGAATATGATTAATAAGAGGCTGAAAAATGAGCCTGTGTTTGTTGAAGTTGTTTGAACTAATTTTAAGATAGTCTCACCACCTAGAGAAAATTAAGTCACTCCAATGAAGGACACACAAGGTAATTCAAGGTATTAAGCCAGCTATTAGGAAAGATACCTCCTGCTTATCAGCTAAAGCCAAACATACATATGTATATGACTCTATGCAACTCTATTGAACAATTAACTTCCCAACCTCACTTCAACAATAAGCAATGTAACAAGGGGTTCACTCTGTAATCCTAGCTACTTAGGAGTGTAAAACCTATAGGGTCTAACCCTCAGAGTTTCTGTTTTAAACTAGCTCAGGCAGAAAAGTCCATGAGTCTCTATTTCCAATTAACCAGCAGAAAGTTGGGTTAGAGCTCTAGCAGTGAGCAAGAAACCTGAGCAAATGTGTGGTGCTTGAGTTCAAGTCCCAGTACAGGCTAAAAATGAAACATGTGGACAGTGCTCTGACGTTTCTGGAAGGCTGAGCTTCTGCTCAGCTTGTCTTCCTCCTCCAGTAAAGCTCTGTTCCTCTGTGTCGCCACTGTACCATGCCACCCTGCCTTTCCGTCAGTGTGGGACTTTACATGCCTGTGCTGCTCTTGATAGGATTGTTTCTAGCTGCCACTGCAAGTTTCTCTACTTCCCAAGCAGAACAGATTGATCAGAATTGCACAGATTCCAGTCATGGAAGCATTCTTGGCTGGGTGGCAGGGATGTTCTAGAGGAACCAGGGGACAGCGCTGTGACCCTGCATGGGACAGGCGTCTGGAGGCTGGGCAGCAGTGTGCAGAGCTGTGTCCTGGAGCTGCTCACCGGTGGTCAGTGGCAGCCAGGGACCCAACAAGAGCTGGGGTACTGCCTGGCTGCCAGGCAGATCTGGCTTGAGGTCTCACTACCATACCTGTCCTACAGTGACTCTGGTTGGTTCCCCCCACTGCCCATGTTTACAGTACTTTATACTGAGAACGAACACAACAAAGCTGTTAGAATGTGACCCGAAGCTTTACAATGGCCCTGGCTCTGGAATTGGCTCAGTTTTTCTCGTATTACTTTAAGATAAGGCAGCACAGCTCACGGGGGATGAAGTCACATGGTTCTCTTTCTCACCTAAATTGAGGAATTCTTCTGGTCCCTCTGCTGTGCTCTGTGCGGTCCTCAACCTGTCTGTTCCTTCTGGATCCCAGGGCACAAGGCCCAGCTCTCCCATGGTGAATGGGGTCCCACCGCCACCGGGCACACAACCCAGCTCTGCCAGAATGGGCAGACACCGTAGTGTGCCCTGGAAAGTTCCTAGTGGGGACTTTCTGGGGGTCTTGTCTCTTTCCTGGTTCGTTTCTAGGTAGCATGTTCTAGCCCGAGGGATTTCCCACAGACTTAGACATAGGTCTAGAAAAGAATTTCAGGAGTTTAATCCAAAATTTATCAATCATTTTGGGCCCTGTTTTCTGGCATAACACACCATGAAGAATGTTTTCAGCCAACCCGACAAACAGCCGTGTCTAGGAGCAGGTTTTTCTATCCCTGTCGGCCGAGGCTGTGTTGCTGTTTTTAAGTTCCATAAATACAGATGGAAAACATTTAACTTTTGTGTGTAGAATTTCTGAACAGTTTGAGATCTACATTGACAAATCAGAGAAGTTCCAATTCTGTTATTGAATCCGAAGTGTTCAAGTAAAAGAGAAAGGCTTTCTGACCCCCTGAGGGAACCAGACTTCAAGGTAAGAAGACCAGAAGAGGACAGAATAGTATGGATATTATGGGCACATGAAGTGTTATTTTGGGAGTTAGTTCTGATTTCTTCTGGAAGACGCTATCTTCATCCAGGACTTTAATGATTATTCCTTAAAAATATCTCTTATTTTATGGTTTATGGAGGTTGGAACTTAAGGCTTGTGTTTGCCAGGGAGACACTCTGTTATTTGACCTACACCATTGAATATAGTCTTGCATTTATGCCTGAGCCAATCTGGACTGTGATTCTCCTGTCTAAACTTTCTGTGTAGCTGGGATGACAGATGCATATCACTATGCCCAGATGTTTTTCATTTTTGAGATGACAATATTGCTAAATATTTCTCCGGGTTTGTCTTGAGCTTCCATCCTCCTGAGCTCCACCCCTTGAATATACAGGATGATAGGCATGATCCACCAAACCTGGCTTCTTAAATAATTGAGTACCATTATAGAGTCAATTAAATATTTTCAGGCACAAATTAAATAAATGCCCCAAATGAAAAGGATCTGTACTGCCTCCACAAGTAAACAATAGTCTTTCAAAGACACAAGAATTGAAATGATCAGACAGAGAACACAGAAGACTCAACTTACTATGTATAATAGGTAAAAAGACAAGCTTGAGAATATTTTCAGGGATCTGGAAAAGAACCTAAAGTTACAGAGGAAGTTTGAAGACGGGTGACAAAATTTCTACCAAAAACCAAGTTAAAAATTCAGCTGAGATCACTCGGATTGCTTTGGAGCATTCTTTTTGGGATGTGTTAACTCCCATACAATCTCTAGACCAGCCTGTTCAACTCATTACTGATGTGTCAGCTCAGAATTGTCCAAGTGAGTTCTGCCTGATTTCCTGGCACATGGTGCACATGAAAATAAGCTCAAGTGGATGTCTCTTTCACACATGAAAAAGTCAAGCTGAAATATTCTTAAGTATCCTAAACTACAATACAGAAAAGATTACGCATGCGATTGGAATCAGTCAGGTGTCCCACAGCAGTGACAGAAGCTCTTGTGTGGATACTGGTGAAGTTTTAGATGTTTGAAGATGTTGTCATCTATTGGCTAAAGCAGTCCAGTGGTGAGAACTGTTATGTCATTACCATGGATGTCACTGAGATGTGTATGAATGACAGTCATTTGAAAGAAAGATTGGAGAAGCCCTATTGCAAGAAACTATCTCCAACACACTTTTTTTGCATGGGTGATGGTGTAGTGTGGGAGAAAGTCTTTGAGGGATTTTACGCTTTATCATCTCATGTTAGAAGAGAGGAGGGCAAGAGTATATGGAAGAGAAAGCAAGAGAATACCAAACTTATGCTTACCACAAATCCACTCTTGTAATAACGGAATAATGACAGTCAGTTCATGAAAGTTCTGTTTCTAGTCTTCTTGTAAAGGTCCCACTTGTCCTCTCTTTCACTGGGGACAGTCTCTATTCTGTGAACTTGGGGGGACACAAAGCAGGCCAACAGCAAGCCCTGGTCTCAGAAAGAAGAGGGGACTCTTAACAGTGTGCTGGGAGTGTGTGTGTTTGTGTGGCATGATGTGGTGTGTGTGTGTGTGTGTGTGTGTGTGTGTGTGTGTGAGAGAGAGAGAGAGAGAGAGAGAGAGAGAGAGAATCCAGTCCATTCTAAACATCTCCTGGCTGGCTGATTCAGTACTTGTCATATCTGGTCCCAGAAGTGGAAATTACTTGTTAGTGGTACTGGGTCATTGAGAGCATGGTAATTGTGCAATGTGCCTTAATCACAGAGAAAGGTGGCCATTCTGTGCTGAGTCCACAGCTTCAGCGGCCTGCATGGGACCAGCCTGGATGGCACCTGTGCCCTAGGCACAACCAGAAGGAGCTCCGGTCTTGAGACGACACTCAGCCCTCTGGTTAGACATATTGTCTGCCCATCTACAAGCTATTGCACCCTGCTGGGGTAGAATAGAAATGGAGATTTCTAATTTTATTGGTTTTATCTTACTTCATGAAATAGTTTAATAACACATAATTAAAAAAGGAAACTTCTGCTCATTGGTAAAGGGATTTTGCTAAACAGTACAGCCACAAAGCAGTATATCCAATCTTAACATTTGTATTTTTCTTGGGATTCTCACTCTTCTTTCCAAGGTGAGATAATCTTAATGATATTCTCAGAGAAATTTGTTTGTGGGTGTGCACATGTGGAACTTTTCCTTTTTCCAGCTGGAATTCAATTTACTCTATGTGAGACAACACAGAAACAACCAGCGATACTTAATATTGAGTAATACAGTGTGTAGAGGGTTTCTATGTGATGATGAGGATATGTTAGTGACAATACATTGATAAGTATCTAGTGGGGCTTGAATTCAAGGATTCTTGCTCTTGCCAGGCCTTTTCACTCAAAGCTGATATTGTACTGCTTGAGTCATACCTACACTTCTAGCTTTTTGCTGGCTAATTGGAGGTAAGAGTCTCAGGTTTGTTTGCCCAGGCTGGCTTCAAACTGGATTTTTCAGATCTCAGCCTCTTCAGTAGCTACCTACAGTGAGTGCCCAGCACTGTCTATTTCTTTGAGGATTTTATAGTAGTATGAGAACTTTTGAGATGTGTGTGTGTGTGTGTGTGTATGTGTGTGTTACTTGTGTGGATGTGTGTATACTGAAGTTCTAAATGCTCATCTATTTTTAGGTATGTACAATTGTTTTCCTGATTAAATTCTGATTAATTGAAAATTAACCTAGTTGTAAAAAGTTTAATTTTTCTTCCAGTTATGATCCTACATCTTTTGAGTCTGGGACATTTTTAAAAGTGTTATCAAAGATGAGATCCCAGGAGTGCTGAAATCAGAACTGTCCTCAAGAACTGGGTATTCATAAGAGAAGATGAAGTAATCCATCTGACATGCATTAGTGTAAGGTACACACACTTGTTTACCCTCTGTTTATTTGTCTCCAAAAATTCATATATGGGGCTATGTGATATGTAAGAAGCTATATAGGAAAGTGGAAAGAATAGAAACAGTTTTCCATGGTCAAAGTAACTTTGCAAAGTTACTTAGTTCTCTTATCTGCACAAAATGGCAGTTCACCCACAGGTATACAAGGTAGCATGTGGCTTTCATGGTGTGCTCAAGATCCCTGAAAAGATGAACCTATGAAACATGGCATAGGCCTGCAGGTGTCAAAGGCAATATTTCATTTACAAAGTCAGGATCACCTAAGTGACTTTTCTCTACTTCCTTTTTAATAAGCAAGGTCAACGGGAAGCCTCCCCCTGGCTTCTTACAGGGAGACTTGATGGTACTCACACCTGGAGAGGGGGGGGGAACAAGGAGGCAGCATTCCTCTGTGAAAGGTCTCTCCTGTTTGTTTGGTAGTGGTTCAGGGAGGAAGGATTGTACTGAGCACTCAACCCTTGGGTCTCCACCGTGGTGCCTGGCTTTGTGTGTGTGTGTGTGTGTGTGTGTGTGTGTATTTTTCCAACTTGATGATGTTAATTTGATTTAAAAAATGCTCATAGGCAATTATGTTTTAACCATTTTTCTGTACTAGTCTATTTTTATAGACTAGACTCTTATTTATTAATTTTCTCTCTTCCCTGTGCAAGGGCCTCAGAATATTTGAGGCAGGTGGTCACATTTTTTCAATAGTATTCCATGTAATATTAAATGTGTTAAAGTCCTAACATGGCTATTTGCATAACTGATGCTGATCTCCCTTTTCTCCTTTGTAGCAGAATTCTGATTTTGGGTGGTGTTAATGTGCCCAGGTTTAAAACCTCCCTTCCTCATGGTTTCTGCTTTGGTAACCTGCCTGTGATACGATCAAGAGCTGAGTTACGAGATGGTGGTTCCTGGGAAAGCATTTTTTTACATTAAATATTCATTTTTAAGTAGTTGTACATTTCTCTGGCTAGGAATTCTAGCATTATGTTGAAGAGAGTGGAGAGAGCGTCTGCTAATTTTAGAGAAAATAATTTTAGTTTTTTCACCATTTAGTATGATGTTGGGTGTAGGTTTGTCATAAATAGCCTTTATTATATTGAAGTGTGTTCCTTCTTGGCTTCTCTGAAGCTTTCATCCTAAACAGATGTTGGATTTTGTAAGTTTCTTCTGTATCTATTGGGATGATCGTATGATGCTTGTCACTGGCTTGTTAATGTGGTATATTATGTTTATTGACATATATATTGAACCAGACTTGCATCTGTGAAATGAAACTGACTTGATTGTCGTGAATAGTTTTTTTTCATTAAGGATTGGTTTATAATTTTCTTTTTTGTTGGATCTCTGCCTGGTTTTTGGATGACTGTAATGCTGGCTTCAAAGAATAAATTTGGTAGTGATCCTTCCCTTTCTAGTTCATGAAAAAGCTTGAGGCATACTTGCATTAGTCCTTGTGTAAAAAATCTTATAAGCTGGGTGCTGGTTGCTCACACCTGTATTCCTAGCTACTCAGGAAGCTGAGATCTGAGGATTGAAGTTCAAAGCCAGCCTGGGCAGGAAAAGTCCATGACACTCTTATCTCCAATTATCCACCAGGCCAGAAGTGGTGTTGTGGCTCAAAATGGTAGAACACTAGTCTTGAGCAAAAGGAGCTCAGGGACAGTGCTTAAGTCCCAAGTTCAAGCCCCACAACCAATAAAAAAAGTCCTAGAGAATTCAGCTGTGAATCCATCAGGACTTGGACTTTTCCTTGTTGAGGTGGTCTTTATTTTTAAATCCTATTGCTTGTTATGGGTTTGTTTAAGTGGTTTATATCATATCATCTTGTTTTAGCTTTAACAGCTTGTATGCCTCCAGAAATTTATCTATTTCTTCTAGATTTTCCATTTTATTTGAGTTTAGTTTTTTTTTAGAAAACCCTCATAGTCTTTTGGATTGTTAAAAGATATTTGTTGTGATGTCTTTAGCTTTCCAAATATTTTAAAACAGTTGATTAAAACCTAGTAAGCCCACACATTGGGCACTGGGTTTCTTTAAGTAGTGTTTATATAAATTTTCTTTTTTTGTGAATGAGTTATATTGCCTGTTTATATATTTTCTTCTTTTTTGTTGTTGTTAAAATTTGTGGATTCTGTGAGTGTGCTGGGCTTCACATCTGTAATGCTAGCTGCTCAGGAGCTGAGAACTGTGGACTATGGTTTGAAGCCAGCCTGGGCAGGAAAGTCCATGAGATTCTTTTTTTTTTTTTTTTGGTCCGGTCGTGGGGCCTGAACTCTGGGCCTGGGCACTGTCCCTCAGCTCTTCACCTCAAGGCTAACGCTCTACTACTTAAGCCACAGCGCCACTTCCGGCTTTTTTCTTTTTGCTTATGTGGTGCTGAGGAATGGAACCCAGGGCCTCGAGCATGCAAGGCAAGCACTCTACCACTGAGCCACCTTCCCAGCCCTTCATGAGATTCTTATCTTCAACTAACCACTGTAAAGCTGGAAGTAGAGCCTCAAATGAAAAAAGCTCAGGGACAGTGCCCAGGCCCGGAGTTTAAGCCCTAGGCCTTAACTTGTAGATTTTGAATTGCAATGTGCTAATTCTAGAATCAGATTCTAATTGTACAGAGATTGTAGTGATGTACATGGTTATAGTCATTCATTTGTTTAGTAGTTTCTCCAACTTAACTTTGCTAAGATGACATGTATCATCTGTTCCGGTTATTTAAGTCTCTGTTTATGATTTTTCTTAAAACACCAGGAGTGAATGAATGACGGAAACAAGAAAGAAGGAAATCAAAAAAGAAGGAAGGTATTATTTTTTGAGGTGTTGGGCTCAGCTCTGAGTGCTGCCCTTCTGTGCTTGCAGACTGCTTACAACGAAGCCCTGCCTTTCACCTCCTGCTTACACCAGGCCACAGATCGGCCAGAACTGTGACCCTGGGGTCTCTTAGGTCTTTTCTGAGTGTGTATCTCATCCTGGGCCCAGTGGTGGGTTCTGTCTCTTCCAGTACACAGTAGCTGTTTGTAGTCCCTGTTCATCCAGTGATTTTTCTTTGTGGCCTCCTCATGCATGGCCTTGAGTTCACCAGCTGCCCGAGGTGTCTGCTGTTAAACCTTTCAGTAGACACCACTCATTGGAAAATTGCTGTACCTTGAGGAGGAGAACAAGATCAGCACTTTTAATCCTTTTGAAAATCATCAAATGGGAGAATATACACAGCAATAGTGATTCAAGAACAAGTCCTCATCAGCTTCTGGGTACCAGGAAGCCACACCAGGAATGCAGTATGCTGACTGTTGTTGCTATGGCTCTTGAGCCTGGGAGTGGATGTGCACAATAGAACTGCGCTTTCTCACCAAATCCACCTTATCTCCTCTTTATCAGCCAGCTTCTTGGTTGTTAAAGTTTGAATTAGAGTCCAGAGTTCAGGAAATGCTGATCTGGTCAGTCTTGAAGACTGTAGACTGGTTGATTATCCCACACTGCCTTCTCTTGGTGAAGACATACTTCCTTTCTTGTCACATATCAACTCAAACTACTGTTGTTGATTGTTGACACAATCAGGGTCCCCAAAGTCTCTTGAAGATGTTTTCAGGTGATAAAATGTGTTTACAAAACTCTTGCTACCGGGCTGGGAAGGTGGCTCAGTGGTAGAGTGCTTGCCTTGCATGCATGAGGCCCTGGGTTCGATTCCCCAGCACCACATAAGCAAAAAGAAAAAAAGTGGAAGTGGAGCTGTGGCTCACGTGGTAGAGTGCTAGCCTTGAGCTGAAGAGCTGAGGGACAGCACCCAGGCCCAGAGTTCAAGCCCCACGACTGGACTTCCCCCCCTCCTGCAAAAAAAACAAACCAAAACAACAACAAAAAACTCTTGCTACTTTTGGGCACTGGTGGATCACGCCTGTGATCCTAGCTACTCAGGGGGCTGAGATCTGCTGATTTCAATTTTTAAGCCAGCCTGGGCAGAAAAGTCCATGACATTTTTACCTCCAATAAATTACTCAGGAAAAGCCAGAAATGGTGCTTTGACTCAAGTGGTAGAGCGTGAGCCTTGAGCACAAACAAACTGGGGGATAGCTCCCAGGCTCTGAGTTCAAGCCCCAGGACACTCCCTCCACCCCCCGCCAGCCCCAAACAAACAAAATCCTTCTCCCTACCATTCTATCTATAGTCTGTACACTGGTTGATACTGGTCAATAGACACCAGTGAAGTTTCTGATGTTCTCCAACTACACTACACACTTCTGAAGGAGGAACGCATTTTTCAAAATGAGGAGATAAGTACACGACTGCAAAATGCACTTCTCAACACATTTGCTCTCTTGATAGGTTTACCTACCTGCCAAAAACTTATTCAGCATAGCTTCTAATCTACACAAAGCACATTAAAAAGTACACTATTCTCTCTGAAGGAGAGGCAGTGCTCAGAATGCTTCATACCTGCTTCTTGTTCTTCTCCCAGAAAGCTTTCATGCAGTCTTTTCTGGCTCAAGAAAAGTTCCTTTGATGCAGGCTTTTATAATGTGTAATAGAACTGGGCAGCAATACTGTACCTCACCAGAAGATGTCGCCCCAACACATTGCCTGCTGTGGACATATTAAAGGTGCTGAATATAAAGTAACTTGGGATCATTTTCTTAGTAAGAGAGAAAAAGAGGAACACAAAAGGTAGTTTTGGTAAAATTGCAAATAAAAATATTTAGAGTGATAAAGAGAAACTCAATATCTATTTACAACAATGAACACACACATACTTTAATATATATCACATATTTATAAACATTAATTTTGTTTCTATTCATATTTAATGAGAAAAATTTGTGCAAGATATTTCCATACATCTTTTATAAGCACATTTATTGTTTCTAGAAACACATAATATTTAACTGGAAATAGTTTCAAACTTGCAGAGAAGTTGTAAGACTAAGAATAGGACCTTGGATATCTATATGCCCTTTACCCAGATTCACTTATTGTTAATATTTGGTTCCATTTGCTTATCATGTGTTTTTCCTTTCTTTCTATGCAATATTTATACACATACTTTACATGTATGTAGCCATTCAGTTTTCCTTGAATACTTCAGTCTCCATTTCCAAAGAAAAAGACATTTACATCTATTCTTCATAACTGTTTTCTAACTTGATAATCACATTCCACCTCTCTAGGCCTGTTTTCTGTTGCTGCAGCTTTATACCACAGCCTGAGTAACTTTTAGGGAATAGATATTTCTCTGCCTGTGTTACTGGAGGACGGGAAGTCCCAAGCATAGCCAGCATCTGTCTGGCAACTGGTAGAGACTCTTCTTGAGTGATAACCTGGGAGGGTGGACCATTTTGTTCTCAACTTTGGTCTCTGCTTTTAAACTCACTAATCTACCGCACAAGCCCCACCTGCATCCAATCCTCCCAAAGGCCCCATTCCAAAGGCTGTTAAGGCAGCATTTGAGGATTCAAGCCTAGCTCTGGGAATCTCTCTCTCTCTCTCTCTCTCTCTCTCTCTCTCTCTTTCTGTCAGTTGTGGGGCTTGAACTCTGGGCCAGGGCACTGTCCCTCAGCTCTTCCACTAAAGGCTAGTGCTCTACCACTTGAGCCACAGTGCCACTTCTGGTTTTTTGGTAGTTTATTGGAGATAAGAGTTTCATGGATTTTCCTGCCTGGACTGGCTTTGAGATCCTCAGATCTCAGCCTTCTGAGTAGACAGGATTACAGACATGAACCACAGGCTCCCAGCTCTAGCCCTGGTAATTTTACATACCTAAACTTGCATCTTTCTAGTCTCCCCATAGTCTTTCCCTTCCTCCCTCCCACCCTCCTTTTCTCCCTCCCTCCTTCCCTCCCTCCCTTCCTCCTTCCTTCCTTCCTTCCTTCCTTCCTTCCTTCCTTCCTTCCTTCCTTCCTTCCTTTTTCCTTCCTTCCTTTCTTCTTACCTCTCTCTTTTGTACAGGTTTGAACTGAGGATCTGGCTGCTGACATTTAGCTTTTTTCAGTTAGAGCTAGCACTCTACTGCTTGAGCCATACTTTGGCTTTTTGCTGATCAATTGGAGATAAATCTCATGAATTTTTCTACTTAGGCTGGCTTGGAACTATGATTCTATGATCTCAGCTTCTTGAATCTTGAATAGCTAGTATTACATGTGTGAGCTACCAATGCCCAGCTTCTTTGTCCTTCCCACCTAGCATTTTTGGAGAATGTAGACATGTTTCCTCTTTCTTTTGGGTTCTGGTCCCAGGGCTTGGGTATTGTCCCTGAACTTTTGTGTTCAAGGCTAGTGCTTTACTACCTGAGTCGTAGCTCCACTTCCAGTGTTGCACCATGTGCACCCCCCCCCCCCCCGTGGTTTCTGGAGATAAGAATCTCATGGTATTTCCTGTTCAAACTGGCTTTGAATAAGATCTCAACTTCCTGAGTGGACAGGATTATAGGTGTGAGCCCCTAGTACTCATCTCTTTCCCTGTACTTTTAAACAGAATGGTTTTTGATTTGAATGTGATGGTGTCTTCTGCTGGCTGGATTTGGGTTACTCATTGGAGGTAGCAATGGTAGAGAAGCAGGGCTGTATTCTCAGGGAGTGTCATCATAGGCAGGGCTCCAGGGTGGTTGATAGTCCTTTGCATTACTTTGCCCATGTGCTGGCTTGTCATGGAGTGCCACTTATGTTCCAGGATCAGAGCTACACACTAAATCTACTTACCTATCCATTTATTTGGTTGATCATGGGGCTTGAACTCAGGGCATGGGCCCTGTCACTGAGCTTTTGTGCTCAAGGTTGGCAATGTACTACTCTGAGGCACAGCACCACTTCTTGTTTTTGGTTGTTAACTGGAGACAAAAATTTCATGGACTTTCCTGCCAGGGCTGGCTTCGAACTTCAATCTTCAGATCTCAGCATCCTGATTAGCTAGGCTTATAGGGGTGAGCCACCAGTGCTGGCTTAAATTTACATTTTTGCAGTTAAGTTTCATAGCAGAAAACTCAGGATTCTTGTATTAAAAAGAACAGATTCTTCACTTAGGTTTGTAACTATCTGATGATAATTGAAAACAGAGTTAAAGCTTGATATTGCTACCTTCATTGTTTACCTTCATTCTCCTTTATTAACTTGAATTTTGGATTAGATTCCCACTCAGGTCTTCATGTAGGTAAGTTAATCACTTTAAGGGATATTCATCCATCAATGGAAATCTATTTTCTTCAAAGCTGAAGACATCAGGATATGAGTAATTAAAGTGTTTATAAGAGAGGGGAAGTGCAAACAAGAATCCAGTATATATCTTATAAAGTTAAAAGAGAAGTGGGGGGAGGAGGAGGGATGAAAATGTTGAAAGGGGTGACATTGATCAAGATATAGCATATTTATAAACTGCTTTGTTAAATGCCAGGTCTTGTATAAGTACTTAAAGATAATGATTAAAAAATTAAAAAAAAGATTCCAGGGACATCATAAACAGCCAGGTTTTTACAACATCCTGTTCCAACCTTCCAAGTATGGCACCTAGAGCTCTCTAGTCATTCTTCCAATCCTGGGAATGGTGGGTGGGCTGCTCCGTGATGAGGCTGTACCCCTAGAACTGAAACATCACCTTATTGATATCCCCTCAAGTGATCATGACTTTCCAGAACTTGGCAGAAGAAGAACCAAGAAAACAACAGACCACAGTTTGGCTAAGATGGTTGAATTATGCATACCTTTTGCTCCTGTCCCAAATTTTACCTTCTTTTAAGACTCATCCCAGCATTTCCAGGACAGGGCTGAGGATTCTGATCTCTTTGTCCTCTGGGTACAGCCATGAACATTCAGGTTCTTCCTCGGCCATCTCCACCACTCATCTTTTCATTGGCATCTCGAAATGGAAGGCAGACCGTGGTCTGCTGGGGTCCTCAGAAGAGAGTCCTTGGCCAATTTTGTAAACTGAACTCCAGTCTAACTATACAGGAAAGGCAATTTTGCTCACTAATATTTCCCAAGGTCATCTGCTTGTGGAACTCTTGTTTGGATCTGGTGTGTTTAGCTACAACATGAAGGTGTTATTCACTTTCCATTTCCCTTTTCAGGTTAAGATGTTCTTACTGAGTCTCCACAAACCATATTGATTTTATTAATGAGGTCCTGAGAGAGTCCGTGCGATCACAGTGAGGTTTTCAAGCCATCTGTGACCATTGGCCTCTCAGTATTGAAGTGGTGGGAAGAGGCTGAGAGAATTTCCACAATGCAGTACTGTATCAGGATATATGGTCCTAAGAAACTATGGTAACTTCAGAGTTATACACTTTATTAACTAAATCAGAAACACATATTATTCAATTCTCAAGAAGCATTTTCTCCCTGATTCCTAAGTCTCCTTGCAATTACTAGTTAATAAAAATATGTTTTAATATGCTGGCAGAAAATTGATGATATTTTCGATCTGAACCATGAAACAAATAAAATGTGGGAGAAGTTGAGCTCTTATTTTAGAAATGGAAAATGGATTCTTAAGCCTTCAGTTGATCACCAAGGGTAATTTTCTTATAATAAGTTTAAGACTAACTTGCCTAGTGCAAAACTTTGCTAGAGAAAATGGTTACTTTTGAAACAAGATAGAACAAGATGTGACCCATTCTCATTGCAGTGTGTATGTGTGTGTGTGTGTGTGTGTTCCCATATTTGAATTCATTGCCTCACATTCTGTCTTTGGCTTATCTGTTCATGGATGGTGCTCCACCACTTGACCCACACCTCCAATCTGACTTTTTGTTGGTTAGCTGAAGGTAGAGTCTTACAGATTTTTCTGTCTAGGCAGGCTTTGAAGCTGCATCTTCCAGGTCTAGCACCTTTGATAGGATTACAGGATTACAGAGCCACTGACACCTGGCTTAATTTGAGCTCTTTTTTAAAAATTTATTTATTTGTTTTCTTTTGCCAGTACTGAAACTTGAACTCCGTGTTTACTCAACTGGCATTCTACAGTTTGAGCTCTGCCTCCACTGGAAAAGATGTTACATGTTAGGTTGGTGATAGGAAACTGCCTAGGCCTACAGGGAGATACGATGCTGGCTGCCCAAATACAAGAAGTACATTTGTAAGCAGGATGGGAGGCCAGCTGTCAGACTCCGGAGTGTGATCTCTCTTTGCTTCCTGCGTGGCTTGCAGGAATGAATCTCGGCTCTCCCAACAGTGAGCTAGACACTGTTTATGTTCCCTGGTATTCAGCTCCCTCTGGTTCTGTGTACACAGGCGGGACAGTTGAAAAGCTCATCTGCTGTAGAGCTGGCATAGCATGGTCATGTGACATACGGGGCCAGCACAAGGAGCAAAAAATGAAACACAGCCAGAAATTAGAGAGCCATTGAAGAGGTCATGCGAAATGTTATGAGCAAGTGATGCCCACAGGTTTTATTTTACTATTGTGATGGTACTGGGGCTTGAACGCAGAGGTTTATTTTTCTCAAGACTGGTACTCTACCATTTGAACCACCTCTCTACTTCCAGGCTTTTGCTGATTAACAAGAGTCTTATAGACTTAGACTTTTCTGTCTAGCTTGTATTGGAACAGTGATCCTAAGATCTCCTGAGTAGCTAGGATAACAAGCATAATCCACTAGCACCTGCCAGATTTGATAATTTAGATAAAATGAATATTAAAGAAAATACAGTTTACTTTTTTAATGACATGTAAAATAGAAATTATATATATTTTATCTGTTAAATATTTTTTACTTTTCAAATTGGTCCATAGATTTAATATTACTATCATTTTAAGTGATTTTTGCCTTCCATTCTTCTTTCCTCCTTTCCTTCCTCTCTTTTTTCCCTCTCCCTCCTCTTCTTCCTCTTTTTTTTTTTTTGGAATGGACAAGTTGGCTCTGAAACTTCAAGGAAATGTTCCCTAAACCCCAACACACACACACACACACACACACACACACACACACACACACACACTGCTGAGCTGACTCCTCCACAGAATGTTATTATTAAAATTGTGGCAGCATGCAAGAAGAGTTCAACCTGCAGTACCACTATAAAGAAAAGTCAGAGAGTTTTGTGTCTGGTAGAACATAATGGAGTCTGGAAAGCCACTTGGTTACCTGCTGTTGCCACTGCCACTGTGGGGAAGTGGGAAAGGGTGAACCCGTGAGCAGCAGTGCTGAGCATTAGGGAGGGGGCACAACTTTGACTCCTCACAACACACAAGGAGACAATTCCCCATGAAGATAAGGAGCACACTGTGTTTATTAACTTCAACAAGGAGTCCTTCCTTCCTTTTTGAGACCAGGTCTCTCTATGGAGCCCAGGCTGGCCTTTAGCTCCTGATCCTCTGGCCTCATCCTTCTCAGTGCTGGGATTATAGATGCTACTCTGTGGGAAATTTCCTTAAGAAACACAGATGGTAGACATAAAGGAAAAGATGGAGCAATTAGATGAATGACAATTGAAGCTTTAAACAAGTTCACAAAGCACTACTAGTACATGTTCTCGTTCATCTGGACAACCTGAAACAATTGACCTCATAAAAGTAGAGAGTAGGTAGTGGTCACTGGAGGATAAGAGGTCTGGAAGGGATGGAGGAACAAGGGAGGCACAAAATGCAGTTAAAGAGGCTTGCTGAGTGCCAGTGGTCGTCAGCATACTTGGGAAACTATAGATTGCTGCAACATAGATTTTTATAACATGAAAAGAGAGAAGTCTGAAGGTTTCTCACACAAAAAGGAGAAAGAAATGCTCATTACCCTAATCTAATTGTACATATTATATTCATGTGTCACATATCCCATGGCATTCAATCATATATGTACCACTACTATGTAAATAAAATCCAGGCATTCCAAATAAATCAAATATACATTTAAGATAGTGAAAATAATCACCTCTCAAAAAAGAATATATCTTAATAGGTATAACAAATAACTATATGAAAACTTTCACAAATCAGTAAAGAAGATAAACAACCCAATAATAATAAAACAAGGGAAAAGCAAACAAGCATCAAATGGCCAATGAATATTTGAAAAGATATTTAACTTTATTAACTGTCAAGAGATGCAGATTGAACTACAATGAGAAGCCATAAAATGACATTCAAAAGCTAAGCTGCTGGGATGGATGGGAAGGAGGCTTACTTCTCTATGGTGAGAGGAAGAGGAACTGATGGAATTGCTTGGGCAAAGTGACCATATCTATTCAAGCTGAAAGTAGTCTGTTCAACAGAACATCATACCAGTGTGTGCCAATGAATGTTCCCAGTAGCCCTGTTTGTAACAGCACAGCACTGAGCAAGATCTATATCCATTAATATTGCAATGTCCTCATTAATTACAGTTCCTGTCTGTGATAAAATGCCAAGAAGTAAGAACGAATCTCTAGCAAGTGATTCATGCAACATGAACTATACGAATGTTGAAAGGAGCAGACATAAAACACTGTGCACTGAGCCAGGTGAGGTAGCTCACACCTGTCATCCTAGCTTTTTGGGAGTTAGAGATTGGGAGTTAATTGTGATAATAGGTGTGAGGGTAGCCATTTCTCTTGTGACTAGGAAAAGATGTGGGAGGGTTTTTATTTTTTTGTGGCTAGTAAGATTTGAACTCATGGCCTTGAGCTTACTTGGCTGGGTTGCTTGGCTGCTGCTCTACCGCTTGAGCCACACCTCCAGCCTGGCTTTTTCCTATTTTGGAGAGAGTCTTTCAGACTTTTCTACCCAGGCTGCCTTCAAAACATGATGTTCCAGGCCTCCCATGTCTAGGATTACAAAGGTGAACCAGCAGAGCCTGTTTTGTCATCTGTTTAAGACAAGCTAATTTATACTAGGTTATTATTTACTTGCACACATGTGATTTCTTCATTTTGTTGAGTATGTCTTATACCGCAAAACATTCTTCACAAAAGCCTCTGGCATAGGTATACTGCAAAAAATACAGTTTCTAGAACATTTTTTGAATCCAAACAGTACATTTTATTAGTAAAAATATTAACAAATATTTTAGGTTGTTTTCATTTTATATGTGATTGTGAAGTTGAACATCTTAACAAATATTTATTGGTCATTTGTATTTTTTGACTTTTTAAATTATTTTTATTGTGAAAATACTGTACAGAGGGGTTACAATTACATGAGCAAGGTAATGAGTACATTTCTTATCAAGCATTGTTGCCTCCTCCTTTGTTTCCCCTACCATCCCTTCCCTCCCACCTCCACAACTACACTCCTCCCACCCCCATCCCCCATCCCTTGCTTAAATTGTGAAGTTCATTTTTCAACATAGCATCTTGTACATCTCATTGTTACAATGGGTCAACCTGTATCCCTATTTAAACAATTTGTTTTTTCCCTTCCCCTACCCAAATTATACCAACATCAAATACAGCAGAAACAGGGGTTATACATTGGGGGAGAAACATACAAAGCAACAAAGAAGTCACATGGTACATTATAAATACGTTAGAAACAATAGCAAGCAAGAAAAAAAACACGTGTGTCCCTATCTTGGGGCTCATTTCACTTAACTTCATCTTATCTGGTCATATGTACATAGCTTTTACCTTTTCTACTTGTCCCAGACATATACTAGTTATCACAAATAAGGGAAACCATAGGACCTATGTTTCTTTGGGCCTGGCTTACTAAACTTAATATAATTTTTTCCAAGTCTTTCTATTTCTTAACAAATGGGGTGATGCCATTCTTTCTGATGGAGGCATAGAATTCCATTTATATATATATATATATATATATATATACATACATACATATATATATACATATATGTACCACATTTTCTCGATCCATTCATCTACTGAGGGGCATCTGGGCTGGTATTTTTGAATTTTTTAATAATATAATCTTATTGTGATTAGTAAGATGTTGTACAGAGGGGTTTCTATTTCACAATTCAGAATTCAGGTAATGAGTACATTTTTCTTTTGGATAATGTCACCCTTTCCTTTGCTTTCCCCCAGTTTCCCCTCCTGTCCATGCCCACAGTTGCATAGGTCATTTTCCCACATAGTGTATATTCTGAATAGCATGATTGCACTATTTTACCCTTTTCCCCTCCCTTTCTGTGCCCCCCTGCCTTGCCCCAGTAAAAGGCAGAAAAACAGAAAAAAAGCACAAACAACCCTCCCCCTCAATCAGCTCATTTGAATTTTTGAGGGATATTATTATATTATGTTATTTATTATTATTGTGCCTTTCTTGGTGTGTTGATTCTGGGGCTTGAACTCAGAGCCTGGATGTTGTCCCTGAGCTTTGACTACCTAGCACTCTATCACTTGAGAGCCAGCTCCACTTAAGGCTTTGTGGTGATTGTTTGGAGACAAAAGTCTCATAGACTTTCCTACCCTGGTTGGCCTCAAATGGCTATCCTCATATCTAAGCCTCCTGAGAAGAAAGGTTTAAAAGCTTGCCTTTGTTCCAGATCTTACTTTATTATTTTATTTGTATATATTAAATTGAACATTACTTTTTCAATCTCCCTGTCTCTATTTTTCAGCGATCATGATCTAATTTTTCTTAGTGGTTGAGTAAAACTCTATTGTGCATATAAACCACTTAAAAAATCCACTTCTGTATCGATGGGCACCAATTCTGATTGGGTAGTTTGGTTATTGTGAGTAGAGCTGTGATAGGCAAGGCATGCAGGTGTCTCTTGTCTGGTGACTTTGATTCTCTGTGCATATACCCATGAGTATATGCAGCATGATGGAATTATGGAACAGTTCTAGCTCTAACTCTTGCAGGAACCTCCAAATTGTTTACATAGTGTCCACAGTGGCTGTGCTGTTACATTCCCCCACATCTCCACCAGCACATGTTAGATGTTTCAACTTGTCCATTTATGAGTCCAATACATCTTGATGAATAACACCCTTCCCATCATATTTCAATATCTTTCATCAAATAAAAACTATATAGACTTTGTATCAGAAATAGTGCTAAACTTCTAATTAATTTTATTATTGCTTCTTCATACATTTGATATCTGTATATCAGGATAATTTTATCTTTTTTTGTTTTTGGTGATTCTGGAGGTTCAGGGCAGGTACTCTACCACTTAAGCACCATTTACATTCATTGTTTCTTGAACAAGGTCTCAATTCTGTGCTCAGCTGACCTGGGCCAAGTGATTTTGCTAAGTGCTTCCCCTGCAGCTGAGCCATAGACAGACTTTCATTGGCTGAGATGGAGATCTCAAGGTCTTCTTGTCTTGGCTGGCCTATAGCTATGATCTTCCAGATCTCAGCCCATGGAGTAACTAGGATTACAGGTCTGAGCCACCAGGCCTAGCTAATAACATAAATTTTAAAAACATTAATTTGTTGCTAGTAGATGTAGATGAGTTGATTTTTTTGTGCAGTAATTTACTATGGTCAGAGGTCATAAATTACTTGAATCTTTTAAAATATGTAGGCTTTCTTTTGAGCTAGAGTGTGGTTTGTTTAGTAAATGTTCTGTATGCAGTGAAAATAATGAATTCAACTCTGGTTGTTTTTCTTTTTCTACTTCTTTATTTCTTACTTTTTTTTTTTTGCCACTCCTGAGGCCTAAACTCAGGGCCTGGGTACTGTCCCTGAGCTGCTGTTGCTGTTGCTGCTACTGCTCCTCCTCCTCCTTCTCCTCCATCTCCTCCTCCTCCTCCTCCTTCTCCTCCTCTTACTCCTCCTCCTCCTCCTCCTCCCCCTCCTCCTTCTTCTTTTTCGCTCAAGGCTAGAAGTCTACCACTTAAGCCACAGCATCACTTCTGACTTTTTCTGTGTATCTGGTACTGAGGAATTGAACCCAAGGCTTCATGCATGCTAGGCAAGCACTCTATAACTAAGCCATCTTCCCTGCCCCTCTGGTTGGTTTTCAATGAGAAGCTTTCGGGTCAGGTTGTTTGATAGAATTGTTTGAGTCTTTCCCATCCTCACTCTCCTCCCTGTGGGCGTCAGCTTCTGAGGAAGGAGCATTATGCTCTGATGGCAGCACTGGAACCCTTCCTCCTTGAAGGGCTTCTAGCAGTTTTGGCATCATGTATTTTGAAATTCTGTTATTAGCTGCATCAGCATTTTGGATTGCTATGTTTGGATTTCTATATTCTCTTGATGAATCAACCATTTTATCCTTATAAAGTGAGTATTTTTGTTCATAGTATTATTTACATTCCAAAGTCCACTTTACCTGATAGTGAGAAACACAGATATTTCTTATCCCAGTGTTCCTTTACAAGACACAGAAACTCTTCCTCTCAACCCCCTGTCTAGCCCTTGGAAGCAAATGAAGCTATTTTTATTCATCTCTCTAATTTTGTCATTTTAAGAAAGTACAATATAAGCATGTATGGAAATGTCACAGTAAAACCCATTAATTTATTCAATTAATATGCATTAATAATTATAGTAATAAAACTCTATGTAAACTTCTATTAACTAGAGATCTTCAGAGTGACAGATCTAATTTGATATGTTTATATGGACACATAGATATCTCCCAGGAGTACATAATATATTATATAGCATATTAAGTATATGTTAAATATATAACATGCAATATATGCATTTTATATTATAGATTATATCATGCACACCTATGAGGAATTTTATATATTAGGGAAATTGATTATGGTACCTGAGAAGTTCCATGCCAGGCCCTCATGTGTAAACTGGCAACCTTGGGATGCTGTTTGCATTACTCAGGGCAAGTCCAAGGGTCCCAGAATGAGGGAAGTGAATGGTTGATTTCTCAGTCTGAGACAGAAGGTCTAGGAACCCAGGGGCTGCTGGTGTAAGCGTGAAACCTAAAGACTAGAGGCCTTGGAATTCTTAGGTTAAATGTTAGTAAAAGAAGAGAGTATTTCTGCCTTAGGAGAAAGGGAGGAACCTGCACTCTTGTTCTATTAGGGCCCTTAGCTGGTTAGATAGGTCACCACCCAAACCACTGAGGACATTCTTCCTCAGTCCATTCGGACTTCCATGCTAGGCTTCTCCAGAAGTGGTGTCACAAATGCATTCAGAAATACCACTTAGCCAGACCGCTAGGGATTCTTCAACCTAGTCCAGGTGACCTCTGAATAAAACCAACACTCTAATTATATCGTCTATGACTTTTAGTGAATTTGTTTCTGTTCAAGCCAAGTCCATGGAGAGCCATTCAACTTGTGGCCTGTACCAGTGTGTTTCTTTTCCTTGTTGAGCAGTATTCCATGTCACGCCTTTCTAAAAATGTGTCTACCTATCCTCCTGTTGAAGACATTTGTGTTGTTTCCAGTTTGGGGCCAGTATAAATAAAACTATGAACATTTGTGTACATACTATTTGGTGAACATAAATTTTAATTTTTCTAGGATAAATGCTATAGTATGCAATTAGTAGATTGTACAGAAAGCAAATATTTCATTTTAAAAGAAAGTGCTCAATTATTTTTCAGGGTCATACATATACATTCTGACTAGCCATGGATAAGATCTAGCCACAGTATTGGCTTTTCCCTGTGGCTCTAAGGAATTTGATTGTGTAATGCTTTGGTGAAATGTTCCTTCTTTTGTTGTGCTTGCAAGTCATTTAGCTTCCTGTATTTGTAGTTTCATATTTTTTGTCACTGAAATTTTATAAAATTCATGAAATTTATGCTTATCTTTTGTTCAAGTGCTTAAATCATGTTTCTCTCTGGGCCAGGGGTCAGTTTTCTTCCTATTTTCTTTGTTCATTTCTCCTTTTATGATGTATTTTGGATGTGTTTTGGGGTTTGCACGTCTCCAAGTTCACTAGCCTTTACCCTTCTAATATAGTTTCATCTCATATAGTTTCATCTCAAAAAGTGCTATTTTATTCTTTTGTGTGTTTATGCTATATTTAACTTTCCTAACATTTAGAACACAGTTATAAACTCTGCTACCTCCTTGAGTTCACAGCGCTGTCTCTTCTGCTCATGGTCTGTGGAGTTTTCCCTTTGATATCCCTGAGTCCAGGCCCAGAATTCTGCCTGCCACGGGAGTGCTTGGGAGCCTGGGTTCTTCCAGAGAGGAGAGAATTTTTCCTTTGTTTCTGTGCTGGCAGAACTGGAAATGAGTCCACTGAATGTCCAGAGCCACACCCTTCACACAGTTCTCGTGGCATGTCTGGGGGAATTCTTTAAGAGAAAGACTCTGATTTAAAAAAATACATTTATAAACATATTTTCTTCAGTAAATAGCACTTTTATAAAAATTGTATTTTTTTCCTATGATTTTTGTACGTGTAGTTGAACCCTACCTGGACCACTCTCTTCCTCCCCTCCCCCACAGCTACATTTTCTACTTTCTTCTTTATTTCTTCTTTTCACCCAGCATCATATATCTCACAGAATGATGGAAGTACTATGAGAAGGACATTGTTAGTTGATTTCATCAAGTGTACACAGTTTACTCATGCAAGTCCAATGCCTTTTAATTCTGTTCCCAGATTGCTCACTGTATGTGGCTTCTTACTGGAAATGTTACCAGTGGACTTTTTATACTTAGAGGCACTATGAACAACAACATAAAAAAATTAACACATGAGAAAATAGAGGTTGGAGGAAAATGGCAAATTGAAAACACTCAAAGTTACTTCTCCAGTGAACAAAAACAATTCATTGACTCAAAACCCAGTGCCAGAATCATGAGGAAAAGATGGAAAGATATTAAAATATACAAGATGCAAGGTTTGGTTGACTCATGCTTGTAATCCTAGCTACTCAAATAGCTAAGGTCTGAGTATTGTGGTTCAAAGCCATCCTGACAAAACAATCTATGAGATTTTTTTTTTTTTGTCGGTCATGGGGCTTGAACTCTGGGCCTGGGCGCTGTACCACAGCTCTTCAGCTCAAGGCGAGCACTCTACCACTTGAGCCACAGCACCACTTATGATTTTTCTGGAGGTTTATTGGAGATAGGAGTCTCACAGTCTTTCCTGCCCAGGCTGGCTTTGAACCGAGATCCTCAGATCTCAGCCTCCTGAGTAGCTAGGATTACAGCCGTGAGCCACCTGCGCCTGGCTATGAGAATTTTTTGATAGGATGTGGGGTTTGAACCCAGGGCCTGGGCAGTGTTCCTGAGCTTTTTTTGCTCAAGGTTAGTGCTCTACCGTTTGAGCCTCAGCACCACTTCTGGTTTTTGAATGGTTAATTAGAGATAAGAGTTTCACAGGGACTTTTCTGCCTGGCCAGCTTCCAATCTACAATCCTCTGATCTCAGCCTCCAGTGTAGCTAGGATTATAGGCGCGAGCCACCAAAGCCCAGCTGTGACTCTTTATCTCTAATTAATCTAAAAAAAAAAGAGGAATTGGAGCTGTGACTCAAGTGGTAGAGTCCTAGCCTTTAGCAAAAAAGCTCAGAGATAACTCCCAGGCCCTGAGTTTAAGCCCTAACACTGGTACAATTCTTTCCCTACTCCCTTACCCACCTACCCCCCTTCCCACCCGCCCCCCCTCCCCACTGCATACCCTACAAGGTATCATTGCCAACCTGAGGAGACAGACTAAAGTAATAATCAAGGAGGAAGAACTTGCAGTAGGGAGGAAGAGAAGCTGAGTCCTCTGGCCCATATAAGTGCTGTTTCCAGCCCAGTGATAAAGGCCACAGTAAACCCAGAGGTGGGAAAAACAAAAACAAAAAAACAACGGAGAACCTAGCTGCTGACTAAAGATTGCTGGAGGTGGTTCCAGGACTCTGTGAGAGCCAGAACTGAGACTGCGATGAGAACTGGGGAGCCCCACTAACCTGTGTGTTTTCTATTTTCCAGGAACAGGCAGAAATTTGCCATCTTGGGAGTGCTTCTTTGGAGCCTAGAGAGCTAGAGGTACTCACAGTGGCTACAGTCGAGATCCCCTCCCATAGGGTTAAGAGGCTTGAAAAAGGCCCACCAACAGCCACAGAATCAACCCCTATTCTTATCTGAGAGCAGAGACACAGGGTCTTGGCTGTAGATTCCTTTGCAGAATGTGGCAGGGGACCCTAGAAACCCAGGAGGGGGTGCACAGCCACCCTGCAGTAACCTCAATAGGACGGCTGACAGAGAACTGCAAACACACAACTTACTCTTTCATAGACTCTTGTTCACAATAATAGGTCCACTTGTGAGGTCCAGGCTGAAAAAGCCAAGGTCCCTGGCCTTGGAACTACCCACCAAGGCCAAGAGCAAAGACCTGCATGAAGTGAATTCAGGTTGTACCAAGGAAACTGGAAAATCAGAACACTTAAGGGACATGAGTTGACAGAGACCGAAGCTGGCATCTGCAAAACAATTCCATCTCCCAAAATCTTGAAATAAAGTGAAGGAGATCTACAGTGAAAACTATAAAACTCCAAGGTAAGAAACTGAAGAAGATATCAGGAAGTGTTCACAGATAGCAGAGTTAGTATCATGAAAGTGGCTATCCTGCCAAGGGTGATCTACAAGTTCAGTGTGGTACCCACCCAAACCCCAATGTCATTCTTCATGAAGCTAGAGAAAACAATCCAAAAATTCATATGTAACCACAAAAGACCCTGGATAGCCAAAACCAATCTGGGCCAAAAAAGTGATATCCCAACTCCAGACCTCAAACTCAATTACAAGGCTACAATAACAAAAACAGCTTGGTACCAGCACAAGAACAGGCCTGAAGACCAGTGCACTGGAAGGTAAAGAAAGGAACCCATAATCTTACAGCCATTTGATACTTGGTAACCAAGCCAAATGCATATGTTGGAAGCCTTTTCAACAAAACGTGTTGGAAAACTGGACATCCATATGCAGAAGACAGAATCCAGAATCCTGTCTGTCACCTTGCACTACTAATATCAAATCAAATTGATTGAACACCTCACCATCATTCCTAAAATGTTGAAACTACTACAGAAAAAACTAGGAGGAACATCAGAACATATTGGCATAGGCAGTAACTTTCTGAATAGAGTTCCAAATTTCATCAAATTTGAAAGAGAATTGACAAATGGGATTACATAAAACTGAAATGTCTCTACACAGCTAAGGACATAGTTACTAAGCTAAAAAGACAGCCCATAGTGTGTAGGAAAAGATCTTTACCAACTATACATCTGACAAAAGCCAAATCTCCAGAATACACAAGGAGCTCAAGAAACCACTCCCCCTACCCCAAATAAATAACTCAACAAGTGAATAAAGAAGCTAAACAGAGACTTCTTAGAAGAAGAAGCAAGAATGGCTGATAAACACACAAAGAAATGCTAAACAAGGCTGGGAAGGTGGCTCAGTGGTAGAGCACTTGCCTTGCATGCATGAGGCCCTGGGTTCGATTCCTCAGCACCACATAAGCAAAAAGAAAAAAGCTGGAAGTGGCACTGTGGCTCAAATGGTAGAGCGCTAGCCTTGAGCTGAAGAGCTGAGGGGACAGTGCCCAGGCCCAGAGTTCAGGCCCCATGACCGGACCAAAAAAAAAAAAAAAAAGAAAGAAATGCTAAACAACCCTGGCCATAAAGGAAATGCAAATCAAAATAACATTGAAATCCATCTTACCCCCATAAGATTGGCCAGCATTGAGAATACAAATAATAAAAGCTGGTTGAATGCAAGGTGGGTAGTAAAGCTGTTAAACTGTGGTGGGAATATAAACTATTCCAACCATTCTGGAAGGCAGTTTGGAGATTTCTCAAAGAACTAAGCATAGAAATGCCCTTTGCCCCAGTAGCGCCACTCTGAGGCATCTACCCAGAACATGACATGTCAGGACATAGTAAATTTTTGCTGCATTATTCACAATAGCCAAGATATGGAAACAGCCCAGATGCTTACAGTTCAAGAAAATGTGGTACATATATACAATGGAATTTTATTTATCTATTAGATTGAATTATATTGTGTCATTTGCAGAAATGAATGGACCTAGGAAAAATTATATTAAGGGATGTAAGTCATGCTCAGAGAGACAAATGGCAATGCTTTCTCTTATATGTAGATCTCTTATAAGTTAGATCTACAATAAATATATAATAACATATATATGGTTATGTGTATATACTCACAAACTGACTAAAGGACAATATAGATAGTAGAAGAGTCTAATGGTGTAAGTCTTTTGAACAACTAATGAAATGTTTGACAAAATGAATACTGGTGAGCTCAAACATGTTCTCAAGGAAGGCGATAGAGGGGGATACACGAGGGAAGGGAGGATGGTTGAGAAAATAGAGTCATATTTAATGTACATTATGCAAAATTGAACTACATAATAAGGTTAAGGATGGGAAGTAAAAAAAATCAAGACAAGGTTGAGAAGATATTTTATGAAGGAGCTGTGTCTTTTTAGATCATATGTATGGTAAAGCTACCATCAGTACAAATGGTGCTGCTATGGTAGAAAAAGACTGGAGAACATTACGATATTTAAGAGGTCCAGAAAGATGTCTCTGTGTTACACAGGTAAATATATCAGTGCATCATATATATATGTATATATATATATATATATATATATTACACACACACATACACACATATACACACATTTGCAGTATCAGAAAGTAAACATTTCTAACCCATAGTCAGAGTCAGTACAGATTGTCCCATGCACGTTGACATTGAGGGAGCCGACTTACCACTGGAATAAATAAACATGAAGCCATATATCACACACACACCAAAATTAATTCCAGATAAATAAGATTCACGTGTAAAAATATGAAACCTAAATTTATAAATAGAATGTATCAGTAAATATTTTAGAAAGTTGGTGGCAGAGTATTCTTTTCTAGCACAGCACAAAAGCCATAAAACATGGTAAGATTTAAGCATATAAAAGTTAAAAGAAGTTTTTATACTTCAAAAATATCATAAATAAAACTTAAGGCTGATGCAAGTGAAAATGTATTGGCAGTGCACTTGGAAGGCAGAGATTTGTTGCCTTTTATAAAGCCATGTTGATCTTTGCAGACAGCTTGCTTCTAGTGTAGCTGTGTTACTCTTCCTCAGAGGGGAGACTCTGACTCTTAGGGTGGAATATGGCCAGGTGAGGGCCCACCAAACATATTGCACTTGAGTAGTAGTCGACGTCTCTCCAGGAGCCTCGAAGGCACTGGGAGCAGAGAGATAACAGATGGATGTGTGCTGAGTGAGTGAGTGAATGAATGAACCAGCTTGATCCCTTTAGTCTACTGAGTCTCAGTATTGACCCACATGGTTAAGGAGAAGTGTAAGGCAGTGAGCATCACTGACCTCTTTGGAAAAGTGGATAAATATCTACCCTCTTGTACCTACTAGAAGTTATTCTACTATCCATGTGCATTTTCTTCATGGATTATACTTTCCTCCCATGCTTTTCTGAGCTTCTTCCCTGTGTCTTTGTTTAAGGTAAAATTAACAGAGACAGCTGGGTGCTGGTGGCACACACCTACAGTCCTAGCTACTCAGGACACTGAGACTTGAGGATTGTGGCTTGAAGCCAGCCAGGGCAGGAAAGTCAATGAAACTCTTATTACCAAAAAGTCAGAAGTTGAGCTGTGGCTAAAGTGGTAGTGGCTAAAGTGGTAATGGATAAAGTGGTAGAGTGCTAGTCTTGAGCAAAAGAAACTCTGGGATAGCACCATGGCCTTGAGATCAAGCTCCAGGATTGGTGCATTCTGCACACGTGTGCGTGAGCACACACACACACACACACACGGATGTAACAAACACAACCTTGATGCCATGTGGCTTATGTTAACCTGCACTCACTTCTGCCCCACACAAGGTCTGCTCAGCGCCCTCTCCACATGGTCGCTTGTGGACCCATCCTCGGTGTGGCTTTGTGGTTGATGGGGCACTGACATCACTTGGCCACAGGAGCAGACGTGCTTCAGGGTAATGTCAGAAGCATTTCACATATGCGGGCAGGCAGCACAGGGCCTCTGCTGGGGCAGTGAAGCAGAGGAGACAGGGGCTGGGATGTAGGGGAGGTGACGGGTTTGAGTTTTCTGAGAAACACTCCCTTCACCTTACATTTCTGTGTGACAAGTCCCCTGCAAGTCACCTGCACACACTGCAGGCTTTGTGCTTACACGGGGGCTGCTCAGGGCAGTTGGGTGCACTTGCTTCATAATCCCCAACACTTACTCACTCAGTGACATTTTCTGAACTCGTATATTGTTCCTTTGTTGAGGGACAGAAAGGGCAACTGTTTGGGAGATAGAAATATAGTGGTGGACGGAATATGTGGAAGATGACACGGGGCCCATGGTGGTACTGCTTGTTCCCACAGTGCCTCAGCTTCTGCTCGGACCCTGCTTTCTTCCATGATGCCTCATATGCCCACTCAACCAAAGTAAAGAGCTTGGCTGGCTCAAAACAGGCCACAAAGCAATTAGCGAGAGCCCAGGGGGGAGACAGGGAGGAAGCCCCACGCTGTAAAAAACATCCTCCACAAGGTTCCTGTACACTCCTCCCTGGCGCCTCTCCAGGGTCTTTTGCTGCTTTCCTTTTGTCTTCAAATAAACTTGTGCTTTCTGCATTAAACACTCACCTGTATTTTAATTATTTAATGGGTGGATAGCATGAATCTCTACTCCTAGATGGCATCATAGCCTGCCAGGAGAAGGAAGAGAAACTGTGGAGGGCTGCTTGCCTCTGCTTTGTATCTGGTGGTAAGACTTCCAGTGGGAAGCAGTCTGGGTGCTGTAAAGTCTGACGATGTAACTAGTGTGAGGATGGTGGCATGGAATACATGATATTTCACAGACAAACTCCAGGAGGAGCATCATACTTCTTCATGCTTGAGTCACAGTCAAGCGTGTGTTTGTGGAGGGGATGACCCAACAGGGATGTTTCTGTTACTTCTTTTAAGAGAGGGAGCAGAAATGTAGGCTCCAGACTTGATGCTAGCCACAGGGCCAAGAAACAGAAGTGGAAAGAGACTGGTATTTTCCAGTTGATACCAACTTGATCCTGAGGAGGGAAACTGCTTTTAGGAGGATGGATGTATGGCCATACAGAGCTACTCTGCTCACAAAAGTAGGTGCCTCTGGTTATTTATTTATGCCTGCCATGTTAAATATTTGAAATTGAGACATTAACATAAATTTCATTAAGATGGTTAAAAGGAGAAGCTTTGGTGTGTGGAACAGACTGTGGAGTTTCAGGCTTGAGGAGCTACAGTGTGTCCTGTCACAGTCTTTATGTGGGTTTCTGATGGCTGTTCTTATCTTGGTTATAGTCTCAGAGGTCAGGTCTCAGTGCTGGGACTTGGAAAGCCTGTGTTCTGATTTTTCCAAGGATGCTGTGGGCTCACAGAGCTGCAGGAGAGACTGGCAACACACAAGTGCTAATCTATGGTACTTGGTGAAGAATGGAGTCACCACAGGCTCATATCTACCTGGGTTGTGCTTTCTTCCTTGAAGCTAAGTTATAAGTGAATCGCTGGGGGTGTGTGATTGGTATGCAAGGACATCTAGCTCTGCAAGTCGATGATTTGCCTGCTTCTCAGGGTTGAGACTGCATTAAGCCAGACACCCTTATCAGCACTAGTGTCTGCTCTGGAGCCTGGAGAGATATGTTAGCATGCTCCTTGTGATCCTCTGGTAGCATGGGCATTTCTGTAGCTTTTACAGTGATAGTTGAGCCACTCTGAGGGAGAAATAAGCTAGTTCTTATAACGTTCCATTGACACTTACTGAATTATAAGGGGTTATCATGAACAACTTTATCTCAACATATTCAAGATTGAGTAAATCCATTTAAAGACAAAAATTACTAAAGATCAATAAATGGTCTGATGTTTGTTGATGACATTTTGGTTAAAAATTTTTACATTAAAACTCTGGGCCTAGTTGACATTTTTAGTGAATTCTATGAAACATTTTTTTCTTTTTTGCTGATACCAGACATTGAACTTAGGACTTTGAGCCTGCTGTACTGGCATTTTCTACTTGAGCCACAGCTCCATCCAACTATACACTCCCTTTTGGAAAGCATTAAGAAAAGAATATTTTCTGTCATGAGAGAATGATGTCAGAGACATAGATTGACATAGGTCTGTCTTTCTATAATGTGAGAATTTATTGAATTCCCAATCAACATCAATTGTGTTGGCTTTAATTCACCAAGAAATAGAGAGGTCACTTGATAATGTAAATTGTTGGCCACACAGGTTCTTTTATTCCAATTTTAATTACTAATATTAACACTTAGACACACAATGCAAAATAGCATAGAGGTTATTGGTTGACTAGGGAAAAGTTAATCACCTTCAGAGTTCAAAGAGGCCTTTCCTATGGCAAGAGGAGAGGGCTGGTAGAGAGGCAGAGATTCACTGTAGTGGTACTATAAGATACCAGTTACAATCTGTCACCTGATGGATTGACAACTTCTAGAAATGGCTGAGACAAGTAAAAGGCCACAGATAATTGGAGGAATATATCATGAGTATGGGGTGAAGAACTCATGTTTTTAAAAACACATTGATAGTACAAGGAGGTCTGTTGTGATAATCCATAGATGTGTGTGTGTGTGTGTGTGTGTGTGTGTGTGTTCAGTATGGTTTGAAGAAGCTTTCCCCATCTATTATATTCCCTTGGCCACCTTTTTTTCTCCCTCCCTTTATAACAGTGTTTGGTGGATTTCTTCTTGAAATCTGTATCCCTCAGTGCCTTGTCTTTCCTGGTCCACCATCACACAGATCTCTCCCCACCACAAGAGTGCTCTTTTTAAATTCACTCCCCATTATTATCTTCATCATCACCATTGTCATCATTATTTTATGTGTAGATTCTACATATAACTTAAAGCATATAATATTTGTGTGTGTGTGCAAGCACGTATGTACTTGTGTGCTGAGTCTGGGGCTTGAACTCAGGGTCTGAGAGCTATCCCTGAGTGTTCATATTCAAGGCTAGTGCTCTACCATTTGAGCCATATGCTTCCAGCCTTTTGGTGTTTAATTGGAGATAAGAGTCTCAGACTTTCCTGCTTAGGCAGGGTTTGAACTGTGATTGCCAGATCTCAGTCTCTCAAGCAGCTAGGATTATAAGTGTGAGCCATTGATGCCCTGCCAAGACTCAATGTTTTAGTCAGTTCTCCTCAAAGAGATCTACATCCTCTACAGAATCCCAAAGAAACTTCAGGAGGACAGTATTTCATCATAGAAAATGCTATGCTGGTTATTAAATTTATGTAGAAATTCAAGCAAAAGAACTACAAAAGCAACCAAAGAGGAAGGACCAACACTGTATGGTTTAAGTCTTGCTATAAAGCTTCAGTAACAAAACATTAAACATAGATAAATGGATTTATGGAGCAGGGTAGAAAATCAGGAATAATATGAGGATTTTGGGAGAAACTGATTTCTACCATGAGACAAAGCAAAAATAGAAGCAAAATAGCCTTTTCAACAAGTGATTGTGTAACACTTCAATATCCACATGAGGAAGTTTAACCTACCCATCACATAAAAAATTGTATCATAACTTATATACAAAAATTACCTTAGAACTTGACATAGACCTAATAGAAATCCTATAAATCTTATAAACATATAAGAGAAAATTAGAGAACCCTAGTTACCTCGACTTCGTAAATAGTACATAAATGCATCATACTAGGTTTCATCAAAAACACAGTTTTCTGTTCTTTGATATTAGAAAGTGTTAAATTGGATGATATCAAATTAAAAAAGATTCTGCTTAGTAAAGGAAACAATTAGCAAGCTGAAGAGATAGTTAATAGAATAAGCACATTATTACTAGCTATTTATCCAGTAGGAGATTAATAATATTCAGAATATGTAGACAACTCAAAAATTAAATACTGGGCTGGGAATGTGGCTTAGTGGTAGCATGTTTGCCTCGCATGCATGAAGCCCTGGTCTCAATTCCTTAGTACCACATCGACAGAAAAAGGCAAAAGTGGTGCTGTGGCTCCTGGCAGAGTGCTAGCCTTGAGCACAGAGAGGCTCAACAGTGCCCAGCCCTGAGCTCAAGCTCCAGGACTGGCAAAAACATAACAAAACAAAACAAAAAACAACCCCCTCCCAAATGAATGTATAATCCAGTAAATAAATGGCAAATGAAGTGAAATAAAGGACTACAAATAGTTAATAAACAAGATGGCCATCAGGGAAATGCAAATCAAATCCACATTTAAGCTGGGTACTGGTGGCTCATACATGTAATCCTAGCTACTCAGTCAATGGAGATCTGAAGATCACAGTTCAAAGCCAGGTCAGGCAGGAAAGTCCATGAGTCTCTCAACTCCAAGTAAACATCTAACTCTGGAAGTGGAAGTGCTCAAGTGGTAGTGCACCAGCCTCTGAGTCCAAGCCCCACTACAGCATGAAAGGATAGCAAAACAAAAAAACAACAATGAGATTCCATCCTAGCCTAGTCAGAATGGCCACCATCCAGAAAACAAACAACAAATGGTGGTGAGGATGTGGAGAAAAGTAAATCTTCATACACTGTTGATGGGAATGTTAACTAGTGCAACCACAATAGAAATCAGCATAGAGGGCCTTCAAAACCTTTCATTGTGATGCAATTTCCGTACTACTTGAGCATTTATAGAAAGGATTGTAAATTAACTTACAATAGAAATAACTGTATACTTAAGGTTATCACAGCGGTGTTCTAGTAACCAAGAGCTATCAAGTCATCCTACTCACGCATCAATAAATGAATGGCTAAAGAATATGACAGTGGTTCATACATGTAATCCTAGCTACTCTGGAGGCTGAGATCTAAGGAATGTCATTCAAAGCCAATGTAGGCCCAGCAGGAAAGTCTGTGGGACTCTTTATCTCTAAGTAACTATAAAAGAAGCTGAAAGTAGAGCTGTGGCTCACATGGTAGAGAGCTAACCCTGAGCACAAAAAGTTCAGGGACAGCTCCCAGGTCCTGAGATCAAGAGCCAGGACACACACAGAAAAGAAATATCCATATAAAACATATCATAGAGTATTATTCAGTCACCAAAGACTAGTATAGTTTTCAGAAAAAAATGGATGGAGCTGAAAATTATCTGTTAAGTGAGGTAAACTAGTCTCAGAAAGACAAATATGTTTTCTTTCATTTGCAGAATCTAGGTCAGGAAAATAGAAGAGAATTAGCAAGAGCAACAGCAACAATGTTATGAAACTTGACTAGCTGTCCGCCATTTTCCTTGAATGACATCCTACTAAATTTTGTTTCTCCTATTTTTCTGACTTAGTAATTCCATGGCTCAAAAAACAAAGCAAATAAACCAAGCCAAATCAACAACAACAACTAAAAACTGCATGCCATTTTGATGGCCATTGTGGGGAGACTTGGGGTAATTCTGTCTTTTTTCTATCAGGACCTCAAGGTAGTGCTGCAGATGGGCTTTGGAGTAAGTGTGGATCACTGGCTGGGACAACTCGTAGCGAATCCCCCTCCCAAGCCAAGAAACCAGAGATCTGCCACGTGCAGCCTGTGAGGCTGAAGAGCCTGTCAGTGTGTTCCACCAAGACCCTACCTTGTCCTGTATACTGATTTCCAAATCCTTGGATCTGTTCTTTAGACATGTCATCTGTGCCCTGAAGAAGGGTTGTGTCTTCCCATGGGAGGAGCTTCAGTGCCAGTGGGGAGCCCCCATCCCCACACCATGCTCAGGTCAGCTCTGCTCAGGATTGTACATCCTGATCTTATATCTTGGGGTTTCCTCAACCTTGAGAGTGACAGTCTAGGGGCCTCCCCATCTGTGAGATTACACCTAAATTTTGGGGTCCTGTGAGTCAAGGGAGCACCCCTTAGTCAGGTTCTATTTCTCTTCTGACATTTAAACCTATCTTCTTCCAGTGGGACACCTAAGGGGACTGGTTACCAGAAAGTGTCCTGTTCTATACAGGACTACATGGACTTCCATTCTTTCTATCTCTTGCATTCTTTGACATCGGGCTTTGATCCTAAGATACTTAAAAAAAACCCAAAATGTTTAACTTTTCTTTGTAATGTGGTGTGATAAGTTAACAAGGTTTCAGATTGAGAAGTTTGTACCCAAAAGAGCACTTTTCCCCTGCCATTCCTGAGACTTAAATTCAGGGCCTGAGCACTGTCCCTGGTCTTTTGTGCTCAAGACTAGTACCCTACCACTTGAGCCACCACTGCACTTCCTGCTTTTTTGGTAGTTAATTGGAGATGAGTCTTTTGAACTTTCATGCCTAGGCTGGCTTGAACTGCAGTCATCAGATCTCAGCCTCCTGAATAGCTTGAGTTATAGGTGTAAGCCATTGGCATTTGGCTAAAATGGTACTCCATGCACTCACTAAGTGTTTGCATATCACCATTGGTAAAATGTCTGATAAAATTTTGGGGCCAATTTTAAGTGGTTTGTTTGTGCTCTTATTGTTGAGTTTCGAGACCCCTTTTGGCTGCTATAAATCATGTTGTCATGAATATGCATATTGCAAGTTTTTAACATGACCATATGTTTTCATTGTCCTAGGATATATTCCTGAGAGGACATTGCAGGGAGATGTGGTCCCCATATGTCATCATTTGAAGAACTTCTGCACTGTTTCCCAAGTGTCTGCACCCATTCTCACTAGCAGTACACGAGGGTATGAATTTCCTCATATCCTCGTCAGTGCTTACCATTGGTGTACTATAAAAGCTGTGAAATGCTGTTACACAGTGGTCTTCATTTGTGATTCCTGACAGACTGATGATGTCAAACACCATTTCATATGATTGAGATCACCTACATATCTTCCTTTCATTAATGTTCTGTGAGGCATAAATGTTTCCTCAAACTGAACCAATGACATCATGACTCCCTTTAAGAAATAGCTTCTTAAATCTGAACCCAGAAGTGTTTTTCTCAACTCTTATTCCACCGGAATATAAACTAGCCAGCTGTGTCTTCATTACAATCGTGAATCTCTCCCCATGGCTGTCACCCTGACCCCCACAATTCCCAAGAGTCTCTTTCACCTTGAACTTCATACTCTGTTGCATATGCACTCAATTCTTTGGGGGAAGAATTATGAGTTTAAGTCCTGCTTCTCCTTTTTTGCCCTCCCTGCTTCCACCTCTAAGCAAATAATCACGGTCCTGGTGCTAGGGCTGAGGACAATGGTAGTATTCCCTCTGAATGTCATCCGACTCTGGGGAGAGGCAGAAGTCTGAAGCACTATTGGCTTGCCAATTCAGAGACAGAACTATCACCACAGGGGCTGGGAAAACTGCTATGAGGTCCTTGAAATTCTCAGTGCATTATACCCAACATAGCAACTTAATCTTCTAAAAGGAAAATGGTAGGAAGAATGGAGACCTCATCCACCCAGTACTTAACCTCAGGAAGCTGGGGGAGGCTGAGAAATACTGATGTCAAACTGCCCAGAGGAAGGATGTGCTTGGATTGACAGCTGAGGGAAAGCTGGGCTCCTGGCTGCTAAAGTGTGGAGTGGAGTCTGCCTCACTGAGTTTCTTTGGCAAGGAAGGGCTCCATCCTGGTCAAAATGCCACAGGGTCTCTTGAGTGTTTGTCTAGGTTGGTCAGGATTCCCTCTCCACAAAATGTGTGCTGGACATATTCAGAGACTGCTAGCCCATGTCTGAAAACATGGGTAGTACTCAATATAGTATATATGTTGTATATTTTCCCTATATATAATATCTCTTTATAGTTTTTATTGTAAAAATACTGTACAGAGGAGTTACAGTTACATGAGTAAGGTAATGAGCACATTTCCTATAGAATTCCTGTTGTTACCTCCTCCTTTGTTTTCCCCCTACCATCCCTTCCCTCCCACCTCCCCAACTCTACCCCGCGCCCCCAGAGTTGTAAAGGTTGTCACCAACATAGTGTCTTGTGCATCTCATTGTTACAATGGGTCAACCTGTATCCTTATTTCAGCATTTTGTTATTTAATTTCCCATCCCAAAATTAGAAAAGTGCATATACAAGATGCAGGGCACTGGAATCAAATACAGCGAAAAGAGGGATTATACCATGGGGGAAGAATATACCAAAGAAACAAAAAAGTCTCAAAGTATGTTATAAATACGTTAAAAACAAGAGCAAGCAAGAAAAAAACCACTTGTGTCCCTATCTTGGGGTTCATTTCACTTAACATCATCTTATATGGTCATATGCACATAGCTTTTGACCTTTTCTGCTTGTCATAGACATATACTAGTTATTGCAGATAAGGGAAACCATGGGACCTATGTTTCTTTGGGCCTGGCTTTCTTCACTTAATATAATCATTTCCTAACAAATGGGGCCATGTCATTCTTTCTGACGGAGGCATAGAATTCCATTTGTATGTGTGTGTGTGTGTGTGTGTGTGTGTTTGTGTGTATCTCACATTTTCTTGGTCCATTCATCTATTGAGGGGCATCTGGGTTGGTTCCATATCTTAGCTATGGTAAATAATGCTGCGATAAACATAGTTGTGTTGGTAGCCTTAGTATGGTCTTGTTTGTGATCATTTGGGTAAATGCCCAAAAGTGAGATTGCTGGGTCATAGGGAGCTCTATGTGGAGTCTTCTGAGGAACCTCCATACTGCTTTCCAAAGTGTTGAATAAGTTTACACTCCCACCAACAATGCAGTAGGTTCCCTTCTGGCCACATCCCCTCCAGGATCTGTTGTTATTAGATTTCATGATTATAGCCATTCTAACTGGGGTGAGGTAAAATCTCAATATTGTCTTGATTTGCATTTCTTCTATGGCTAGAGAGGTTGAACATTTCTTCATTTGTTATTGGCCATTCTTATTTCCTCTTCAGAGAAATCTCCAAGTCTTTAGCCCATTTATTAATCGGCAGTTTTTTCTTTGAGGATTTGTTGTTGGGGGAGTTAAATTTTTGAGTTTTAAGTATATTTTAGATAAGAGGCCCTTGTCAGTTATATAGCTAGTGAAGATCTTCTCCCAATTCATAGGCTTTCTATTGATCTTGCTAGCTATGTCCTTTGGCAGGCAGAAGCTCTGCAGTTTCATGCAATCCAATTTGCCCAACCTTTCTTTGACTTGTTGTGTTTCTTGGTCTTTATTAAGAAAATTTTGGCCTGTGCTAAGGAGCCCTAGATTTTCTCCTATTTCTTCCTGTAATGTTTTCAGGGTGTCTGCTTTGACTTAGAGGTCTTGAATCCATTTGGAGTTGCTTCTGTTGCAGGATGATATATAAGGATCTAGCTTTAGTTTTCTACAGGTGTTTAACCAATTTTGCTAGCACCATTTACTGAAGAGGTTGTCATTCTTCCATTCTATTTTTTTTTAGCTCCCTTCTAATCTATCTTAGATTAGGTGGCTATAGGTCTGTGGGTTCATTTCTGAGTCTTCAGTTCTATTCCATTGGTCCTCAAGTCTGTTCTTGTGCCAGTATCAAGCTGTTTATATTACTATGGCTTTGTACTAGAGTTTGAAATTTGGTATTGATGTTCCTCCAGCACTAATGTTTCTGCTAAGGATTGTTTTTGCTATTTGGGGTCTTTTATTGTTCTATATGAATTTTTGGGTTGGTTCTTCTATTTTATTGAAGAATGAGGTTGGAATATTGTAGATAGCCTTTGGCAGTATTGCCATTTTCATGATGTTGATACTCCCAATCCAGGAGCATGGGAGATTTTTCCACTTCCTAAATTCTGCCCTAATTTCATTTTTTAGGTTTTTGAAGTTTTCATCATAAAGGTCCTTCACTTCTTTAGTTGTTACTTCTAGGTATTTTATTTTTTGTGGGACTATTACAAAAGGAGTTGCTTTTCTGATTTCAGCTGCACTCTTCTTGTTATTGGCATACAGAAAAGCCATGATTTTTGAGGATTAATTTTATACCCTGCTACTTTGCCAAAGTTTGAATCAGCTCGAGGAATTTGGGAGTGGAATCCATGGGGTGCTTTAAATACAAGATCATGTCACCTGCAAAGAGGAAGAGTATTACTTCATCTTTCCTATTTGGATTCCCTTTATGTTTGCATCTTTTCCTATTGCTGTACTAGGCATTCAAATACTAAATTGAAGAGAAGTGGAGAGAGTGGACATCCTTGTCTCATACCTGAGTTAAGAGGAAATGGCTTTAGCTTTTCACCATTAAGTATAATGCTGGCTGTACATTTGTCATACACAGCTTTTATTAATTATATTGAGAAATGTTCCCTGCACTCCTAGTTTTCCCAGAGCCTTCATCACAGATTGTTGTTGGATCTTGTCAAATACTTTTTTTTGCATCTATTGTGATAACCATGTGATTCTTATCCTTGCTCTTGTTGATGTGATGAATTATAATAATTGATTTTCATATACTGAACCAGCTTTGCATCTCTGAAATGAATCCTGTTTGATTGAGGTGTATGGCTTTTTTTTTGATGATTTGTTAAAATCGATTGGCCAAAATTTTGTTGAGAAGTTTTGTATCGATGTTTATCAAAGACATGGGTCTATAGTTTTCTTTCTTTGATGAGCCCCTGTCTGGTTTTGGGATGAGTTATGATGGCTTCATAGAAAGATTTTGGTAGTGAATTTTCACTTTCACTTTCATTGAAGAGTTGGAGGAGTATTGGTGTGAATTTTTCTTTGAAGGCCTTGTAGAATTCCACTGTAAATCCTGGGCTTTTTTAGATGGGAGGTCTCTTATTGTTTCTATTTCGAAGCTTGATATAGGTCTGTAAAGTTGGTTGAAATCATCTTGGTTTAGTTTTGGTATGTCAATATTTGCTAGGAACTCATCCATTTCTTCCAGGTTCTCAAACTTATTAGCATAAAGGTTTGAGAAGTATTCCTTTATAATGTTCTGAATCTTGGTTGTTTCTGTGGTGACGTTTCCATTCTCATCTCTGAGTTTGTTTATTTGGGTGTGTTTTTTTTTTTCTTTTTGATAAGACTTGCTAAGGGTCTGTCAATTTTGTTGATTTTTTCAAAGAACCAACTCTTTGTTTTGCTTATTCTTTCTATGTTTTTTTGGATTCTAATTCATTTACTTTTAATTACTTGTTTCTGTCTACTGGGTTGAGGTTTAGCTTGCTGCTCTTTTTCAAGGAGCTTCAGGTGTCTCAAATTGCTGGTTTTAGATCTCTTCAATTTGTTGATATAGGAACTCAGAACTATAAACTTGTCTCTGAGTACTGTCTTTGCTGTGTCCCAGAGGTGTTGGTAATTTGTGTGTTCATTTTTGTTGAATATCATGAACATTTGAATTTCCTTTCCAATCCCTTCCATGACCCACTGCTGGTTCAACAGTGTGTTGTTCAGCCTACATGTGTTACAAGACTTTCTTTGGTGGCTTTTGGTATTGAATTCTAATTTTATTTCCTTGTGGTCTGAGAAAATGCAGGGCATAATTTCAATGTTTCTGAAATTGGACAAAATTTCTTTGTTACTTAAAATGTGATTTATTTTGGAAAATGTTCTATGTGCTGCTGAGAGGAATGTATATTCTCATGCTGTTGGGTGAAATATTCGGTAGATGTCTGTTAAGTCTAGTTGATCTTTGCAGTTGTTTAGATCTGTGGTTTCTCTGTTGAGTTTTTGCCGGGTTGATCTATCTATTGGGGATAGTGTTGTGTTGAAGTCCCCAACAATTAATGTCTTTGGATCTATATGAGATTTGAGGGAAAATACTGTTTCTTGGATAAATTTGGGTGCTCCATTGTTTGGTGAATAGATATTTAGAACTGTAACATTCTCTTGAAGGACAGATCCCTTACAGAGTGTGTAGTGACCTTTTTATCTCTTCTCGATAATTTTAATTTGAAATCTATCTTATCTGACATTAGGATTGCAACTCCTGCATATTTATGGGGGCCGTTTGCTTGGAAGATTTTATTTCAGCCTTTTACTTTCAGAATGTTTGTTTTTGTGGGCAAGGAGTGTCTCTTGAAGGCAGCAGATAGGAAGATCTTGCTTTTTGATTAAACTAGACAGTCTATGTAGCTTAATTGGAGAGTTAAGTCCATTAATATTGAGAGTTAGGACTGAGAGGTGTTTGGGAATTCCTGCCATGTTATCCACCTTCTTGGGGGCTATGCCAACTGGGTTCTCCTATGGTTCTTGGATTCTCAGTTTGGGTGCAGTTTCTTGGCCTTTATTGTGCTCTTGTTGGTTTTCTATATGTAGGACATCTTTAAGTATCTTTTGAAGGTCTGATTTGGTGGAGATATATTGTTCTAGTTTTTCTTTGCTGTGGAAGGTTTTTATTTGACCTTCCATTATGAATGAGAGTTTAGCTGGGTTGATAGTTGTTTGTCTTTAGGGTGTGGCATACATTATTCCAGGCTCTTCTTGCTTTAGTTGTCTCTGCTGTGAAATCTGAAGTTATTCTGATTGGTTTCCCTTTATCTTTTCTCCTTGACAGCTTTAAGGATTCTTTCCTTGGTCTGAAATGATCCTGTGTGGATTATAATATGGTGGTGGGAATGTCTTGTTCTGTTTTGGTCTATTTGGTGTTCTAAAGGTTTCTTTTTTGGGGGGGTCCAGTCGTGGGGCCTGAACTCTGGGCCTGGGCACTGTCCCTCAGCTCTTCAGCTCAAGGCTAGCGCTCTACCACTTGAGTCACAGCGCCACTTCCGGTTTTTTAATTTTTGATTATGTGGTGCTGAGGAATTGAACCCAGGGCCTCATGCATGCAAGGCAAGCGCTCTATCACTGAGCCACCTTTCCAGCCCCTCTAAAGGCTTCTTGTATCTGAATAGGCCTATCTTTTTGTATGTTTGGGAAGTTCTATGCTAGGATCCTGTTATATAAATTTCCTAGACCATTTACTTCTGTCTCTGGGTGCTCCTCTACACCCATTATCCCCAGATGAGGCCTTCTGATGGTGTCTTTTAAATGTTGAAAAGCTCTATCAAATAAAATAAAATTGAAAAAAAAAAGAAAAGCTCTATCATATTTTTTGGATTTGTTTTACTGTTCTTTTTCTATAATATCTAGGCTGTCTTCAATCCTTGAGATTTGATCTTCTGCATGGTCTTAACCTACTGTCAAGACTTTCTACTTTGTTTTTTATTTCCTTTCCTTCTAGTTGGTTGGATTTGATGGCTTCAAATTCTTTGTTGGAGCTTTGTTTGAGATTTTATATGTACTTCTTTACTTCCTTAATTTGTTTTTCAGTGTTCATTCTCAAATCCCTTAGTTGATTGTTTATAGTTTTGTTAGACTCCCTTTCCTTCTGATGGGCTACATTCAGTATTCCCTTTGTGGCCTCCCTGGGTTCCTTCAGCTTTCTGTTTGTGGATTCCTTGAATGTCCCCATTAATCTTTGTCTGTTCTCATCCTGCTCATGCAATTCCTGTATTAATCTTTGATTAGCTTACTCACACTCACAAAATTCCTGTATTAATCTTTGTCTAATTTCATCCTGCTCATGCAATCCCTGTATTAATCTTTGGTTAGCCTCGTCATGCTCATGCAATTCCTGTATTAATCTTTGGTTCGCCTCATTATGCTCATGCTTTTCCCTATTCTAATCAGGCATTTCCCTATCACACTCACACAGAGTCCTTTGCAGGCTTTCAATCTTTTCATTCAGCATGTTTACCAATAGGGTTTTTAGAGCATTTTTGGGAACTCTCATCTGGATTAGTCATTAACTGCTGTGACACTTGATTATCCTGAGTGGTAATTGAGATACTTGGACTTGCCATTTTACTTGTGTTTCTCTGGCTTGTTTTGCCCATTTGGTATGAAACAAAACCAGTTTCATGCTAGAACACTATTTTAAGGCAAGCATCAACCAGAACCCTGTAGTTGTACAGATTGTTTGATGCAGTTAAAATGAGTACAGATAAAATCTAGTTCAACAAATACAATGTAGTTCAACAACAAACAACTATGGATTAGTGGACTAAGAACATCAAAGAAGGAGTCAGCAGACAAGGAATTAATAGTTTTAGGGACAATTGTGGAGAGAAAATAAGATTAGAGGAATCTGAGGAGGGAAAAGGAGAGAGGCAATTTAACCAAGACCTAATAAATTCAGAGCATAGAAACAGAAGGAAAGGAGGAGAGAGAGATAAAGAAATAAGGAAGAATGAAAAAATAAAAATTAAAACGTGAAACACTTAAAATTACATAAGTATAAAGAAATAATACTGAACGAAGAGCAGGATAGAAGGAAAGGAGAGAGATAAAGAAAAAATGAAAAATGAAAAAATAAAAAATTAAAAAAATTAAAAAAATATAAAAATTTAAAAATGAACCACTTAAGGAGATTCCTCAAAAGACTTCACATAGAGCTCCCCTATGACCCAGCAATCCCACTTTTGGGCATTTACCCAAATGTTTACAAACAAGACCACACTAAAGCTAC
>NW_012267330.1:403957-424406 GCF_000151885.1 Dipodomys ordii
AGCAAAAAGAAAAAAGCCGGAAGTGGCGCTGTGGCTCAAGTGGTAGAGCACTAGCCTTGAGCTGAAGAGCAGAGGGACAGTGCCCAGGCCCAGAGCTCAGGCCCCACAACCGGACCCCAAAAAAAAATGCAATTTCCTTTCCTCATAAAACTTCGTTTTTGTTGGTCATCGGGCTTGAACTCAGGGCTTAGGTGCTGTCCCTGAGTTTTATGCTCAACGCTATCACTCTACCTCTTTGAGCCACAGTTCCACTTCTACTTTTTTGGTTGCCTTGAGCTATAATCTTCAGATCTCAGCATCCTGAGTAGCTAAGATAACAGATTTGAGCCACCAGTGTCCAGCTCTCTAATAAAAATTTTAAACAGTAAGACAACCCAATTTTAAAACATGACATCTCACCTCTGAAAATAACTCCGAGAAGGCAAGAATGATGCTTATGGAACACTCTGTATGAATCAGGGAGGCTAGCAACAGGTCCCAAGTGTATTCCAATAGCAGAGTTTCATTGTAACACAGGAAAATCATTCTGACATAATACATCACCCCTATTTCCTCATTATCCACACACCACTGTAACATTTCTCTTCTAAAACCAAGACCCAAAAGATAACAATTTTGCTATAACAATGTCATCCTGAGTTGAAAACCTGGATTCACTCTTCACAAAGACTTTCTGCACTGAATAGAAATAATAAATCTTTGTAAGAAAGCTAAGGCATTGTTTCAATTTACCATTGTTGGCATTTTGGCTTCCATCTTTTCTATCCAGGTTTGTGTTTCTCTCTGCAGAAGACTGTTGCATAAGATTTTTTTAGAGCTTTCCCTTGGGAAAAGTATCACTCATTAAAAAACAGCACCTTCCATTCATTAAGTGCTTAGAATGTGCCAAGTGCTGGCCTTGTTAGTCCTCCAAGTATTTGTGAACTAGTATAACAATTGCTGTTCTAGATATTTAGTGTGCAAAACCACAATGGTTGGAGCCAGAGGAGATAACAAAGATTGAGCATAAAGTCAAAACCTAAAGCATGAAGATTAACATTTGATTTCCTTCTGATGGCAGGGGAAGGTTATTCGGAAAAAGCCAATAGATTAGGCAAAGCCAAAGAGGAGCATGCCAACAGAAAATCACTACAGGAGGTATACAGTAATACGTAACTCATAGGAATGGAATCCCACATGACCAACACACCCCATAGGACCTGTCTCAATGAAAGTTAAATGAGGCTCTGCTTCATATTCAATGGACTACCAGCAATCAAAGATTTAGGCTACTGAGAAGCTTGGCCATTGACCACTGTGGTTGTCCCAGGGAACTCTGGCATGCAGTATGTGCACAGACCCTGGTCCAACATCTAAGTTCTGCCAAGTGTCTTAGAAAATCTGTGACCATCCCTCTCAGGTGGCCCTTTTAACAATAAATCTGTCATTGCTTCTATACTCTTTACAAATTACTTAGATTTCAAAATGTTTAATTGATGGACACAAAATCTGTACTTTTATGATATACAGTGTGATGACTAAATATGTGAGCACAAGACGTAATGATAAAATCAGGGTAATTAGAATTTCCATCTTAAACATTGACTATTTCTATCATTTCTCTTGGGAACCTTTGAAATTTTCTGGTTCTTCTTTTTCTTCTTCTAGTTCTTTATAAGATAGACAAGTAGCTGTAAACTATAGTCCCCCATGATGCTGCAGAACACAAAATGCATTCTCTTCATCTGATTCTATTTTGGAATACAATAAGAAGGTGTCTTTTTGTTTACAATGCAATGAGATGGTGGTCATATTGTCTGTTATGTGGTACTGAAAATGAAATGAGGTGAAACCAAACAGAGGGATGTCACTAGAGCAACTAGAGGTGACAATCTTTATCTTCATACCTACAGCCACAGGAAAACAAGGCAGACTCAAAATGAGATTCAAAGCCTGACATGACTCGTGTGATTTACAATCTCTACATGCTTTACAGGGCTACATGCTTTACAGGGAGATATAGACTAAGTCAACTTGGTTATGTTGTCAACTGAATTTTGAAATAATGTCAGTAAGTATGTAGCTACAGTTCTGACAATGCATCTGAGGACTGTGGATAAATGGTCCCTCCCAATGGCCTCTGTTGGGAAGATGCACAGTGAAGCGACAGGTGTGCCCTTGTGAGCTGGACCATGAGGCAGGACATTTCCTTTTCTTTACTTTCATGCAAGTATGTCCATCAAGACCTAGACTACCAGACCCAAATGAGCCGGAGTTCACAAGGTCAAAGGGGTAGAGCTGAGAGGTGAAAGGAAGCATTTTATAGGGTGCCATGATGGGAGAATCTGAGACATTTAAATAAAACATTTGTAGAAACTGCTAAAATTCTAAAATGGTGAGAGAGGGCAGAAGGAAGTGCTCAGTAGGTGGGCAGGAAAGGTGGTCTTTCTGCCAACTTCACACACTGAAAGGCTGCATGTGGAGCTGCTCTGGCTGGGAAGGCTTTCTCTCTGCAGCCATGGGGACCCAGGGAAGCTCACTCAGGTAGAGAGGAAGACAGACCCGGGACCCATACGGTGGAGGAAAAGACTGCAAGAAAGACCTGAGCCCAGACAATATAGCAGTGTTTGTTGATTTGTTTTTACACATTTACATTCTTTCAGAGGGTTGGAAATGACATTTTATACTACAGGAAAATATACAAATGTGGCAGGAAAACCAGAAGGCTGTAAGGCCATATCTTTTTTGTCTCTGAAATGTCTCAGTGGGAACTTTGCACCTGCATACGTCCACGTAGAACTTGAGGAATCAGGACACTCCCATTGCCTACTCTAAGACCGGTGTCAATTTTCCACCTTTATCCATGTGGTCATGCATTCTGGCTGAAGCATGCCCACCTTTAGAGGCTGGGCCTGGAGTGGACATGTATCTTCCTGTTTTCTCCTTCCCCTGGAGAGGTGGCACACCAGCTGGGACTCAGTGAGTCTCAGTGGGCCCTGTAGTTCCCTCACCAGCCCTCATTCTGCAGACTGCTGCCCTCTGTGTTTTCATATGCCACGCCACTGCCACTGGCCCAGGCCCTGCATGACCCCTTACCTCTAACTTCCAGGCCTTCCACTCCTGTTTTGAGAACTTCTTTTCCTCATCTTGTGGCTGATATAAGTCACATTTCATTTGATGTCACTGGCTGAGCCCCATAGCTTGGAGTGAGCCATGTGCCCCTTGTCTATATTCCTGGGCTTCAGTGTTCCTTCTCCTGTGGTGGCTTGGTGACTGTGTATAACAGGGGACACGGCTTGCCTTGCATTCCTACTGTTCTTGACTTCATGTTGTTCTAAACTGCAGCTTAGAAGCCCAGCCCTCATTCAATGAATAAGTATGTGCATGAGTTGAGGAACTGAATTGGCAGCTTCAGGAAGAGGAGCTGTGCCAAGTTTCCTCTGAGGACCTGATGGACTCCCAAAGACATGCCCTGTCTCCCCCATAGCCTGTTTTGGGATCCACCTAGAATTCCTCAAAGACACAGCAGTGCTGTCCCCTGCTGGCAGCCCTGCAGGAAGCCTGGTTGTTCTTTCACAGAACGTGAGATGGACATGACCATGTACTAAGCTGTCAGAAGTTGCTGCTGGCCAGCAGCGATCTCCAGAGATGGCTGTTGAGAAGCTGAGCATAGTTTCCTAGTCTCTTTTTTCCCAGACGGCAGCACAGGATGGTAGAAAGACTTCTCTGCTGCTTCAGTGAAGTGGGCCATTAGCCCAAGTCAGGACAATGCATACCAGGATGATGCCATACACTCACCCTTGGCCCTATATAAACTTGCTGACACAGGCTGTCTGAAGGTCATTCAGGGCCCGTGTGCAGGGAGGAGGTGCTTCCAGCTGCTCGGGTTGGCATGATTCTTTTTTCTCATCCCATGTACTCCTGCAGGCATGAAGTAATCTCTGCTCTGATCCTCTCCTTCACTTAGGTCTCCAGCTACTTTTTAACCCTCATTTTCTAGTTGCTTCTTTCTTCCCACCTATATTTAGTTCATTTTTCCCCTCACACTGAATGCAGAAAGCCTTTCAGAAACCGAGGAACAATGAGATCACTGGGTCTCTCGAAGCTCCGTTTCTTTGTGTGTAGAATGGGCTCCACTGCATTGGAGGCATGCTGCTGGAAGATGGTGCATCTGCCCACATGTCCTCTGCTGTCTGTTCCTGGCAGCTCTCACCCCTTTCTTGCCCCTCACTCTGCTCTCCAGTGCAAGAATTCGATTCCCTTGTTTCTTTGGAATTTCCATGAAATGGCAAGTCTGACTTCCTAGTCCTAATCTTTAGTCTTTACCTTGTCCTGAGCCTCCGAGTCTTCTCTGTCTCAGACTAGGACAACTCCATCCTTCAATTTGAGCCAAAATCCTTGATCTCATTCCCCAGAACCTCAGTTTCCTCCACAGTCATGCCGGGTCCATCTGTAGATCTTTATGTTTTCTTGTCTAGATATGGCCAGCATGTGACCACTTCTGTTCACATCTCAGGAGTTGCTTAGATCCAAGCTGCCAAAGATCAGCATACCAGCCTCTTAGCCTGACCGTGTCCCCCTTCCCAGAGAAAAGCACCCCCAAATCCCAGCCTACTCAGGCCTGCCTCACTATCCCCCAAATCACACTCTACCCCCAGAACAGAAACTCTCCTCTCTCCACCATTTCCTGGACTGTGCTCTGTGTGCTATGAATGAGAAATACAGTTCTGAGCCATTTAACTATGGGCATGAACCGAGAAATGTATTGCCAGGTGATGCAAACATAGTGTGCTCACACAGCCTACAAACCTCAACAGCAGGTTACTGTGCCAAATACAGCAGGCAACTGTAATACAATGGTGATTATTGTGCATCTAAACAAGATAGAGCCATGCACTTGTGACTCACACCTATAATCCTAGTTATTCAAGAGGCTGAGACCTGAGGATCATGATTTGAAGCCAGCTTGAGCAGGAAAGTCTGTGAAATTCGTAACTCCAACTAACTATCAATAAGCCAGAGGTGGAGCTGTGACTAAAGTAATAGAATGCTAGCCTTGAGCAGAAAAAGCCAACCAAGGGTTTGGCTTCAAGCTTCAATAATGTTGTGTGAATATGCGTGCATATGCATACACATGTACATACATGTGAACATATTAAAGATACTAGATGATAGAAAATGTTCTTCCCTGTAAAATCTTATAGCATCACTGTCACATGTGTGGCTTATCACTGACTACAGGCAGGGAAATTTTAATAGAACAGTGAGCTCTTCAGTGAACCCCAGATGATACACGAGACTCAGCTGTCACGCAGGCTGTGCACTTGGCTGCAGCTAGGTTGTGAGAACGCACGGTGAGCCTCTTCTGTGAAATCCTGTAGCAAATATTGTAGGGCACAGACACACATTTCTGGAACGCTGGCTTGCGTGCATGGAAGAGTCAGGTCTGTGTGCAGGTCCTGTGGGTGTCGGGGCAGGATCATGGCCAGCCTTCACGGGATGGACCCCAGCAGATGCCCGACAGGCTCCCAGTCTTTGGGAAGAGCAAAACATGCCCCTGATAATTCCCATCCCTGTTTCCCTAGGAGCATTCCTGTCCCCAAGAGGTAAACGTATGACTCAGAGAAACTCTGGGACAGTGAGGAAGGAGACAGAGACCCGTACTTTAGAGACCCGTACTTTAGAGACCCGTACTTTAGAGACCCGTACTTTAGAGACCCGTACTTGTCTCATCCCCCAGCCTCTGCCCAGTCCCGTTGTTGGCTGCAGACCTGGCCAGTGCCACTCTGCAAAGCCCTGAGCTTGCTGTTGTCCTGGACGACTTAGTCCTCTCTCCCACACCCTGCCACACCCTCCCTGCAGGCATGACTTTATGCACTCTAGAAGTCCTTGCTCTTCTATTTAAGGTACATTGAATGTCACACAAAAATTCTACGTAAGTCAAATACCAATGCTCAATGACAAACCAGGGTGGTTAGTATATCTAGAACTTCAAAAGTTTATCATTTCTTTATGGTAAAACGCATGAAATGATATCTTCTAGCTATTTTGAAATATACAATAGTGTTAGCCAGTCACACTGCAACAGAGCACCAGCTTGTAGTCCTCTTATCTATATCTACAAATCAATCTCTCCCTACTCAGCACCTCTAGCCTCTGGTAGCTACTACCATTCTAGTCTACTTCTAAGAAATCAACATTTTAGATTCTTCTTAACAGTGAGAACTTACATCTGTCTTTCATGGCTGCCTTGTTCACTGATGCCATGACAGCAGGTTTATCTATGTTGTCATTAACAACAGGGTGTTGTTCTTTTATATACTGGAAAGCATTGCATGGGAACTAGCATCTCTGTCCTTATTCTCCTACACACACTGCTCCAGTTTCTCCTTACCTGCGTTATCTTCCAGCACACAGAATCTTGCAATTTATTTACTGTTCATCTCCTCTCAGTGTGACATGACTTTATGAGTGTGGAGTACTTGTCTGTTGGTAGAATAGAATTAGGTACACAACAGGAATGCAGTGTGTTACCTGTTGAATAGATTTAATCAACAGAAAAATGACACACACAAGACTTCCATCTCTCCCTACAGGTGGAGCTGGGTAAAAACAGAGGCCTGGCTTAGACTTCATAACCTCTGTGAGAGGCTGGTGACCCAGATGGCATTATGGATTAAGGGGCCAAAACTGAATCTGACAGGAGACCCACACCACAGCCCACACCATGGAGGCTGTGATGAATTAGACTCTTGAGCTTTGGTGTCCTGCAGGGAGTCCACAGGTCTGTCCTGGGTCAAGCTAGTCATTTCTGTTTATTCTCAGGCTGCAATCCACTGCACCTCTCAACTGCTTTCCCCCATGACCCCAGTGGGCTTACTCCACTGCTAGGCTTGTGCCCAACATTGCTGTGACATGTGGGCCCAGTCTGGCTGGTGCTGTCTGTCTTGTCTGCCCAGTGTTTTCAGCCTTAGTTGTGACAGCTTTGGGGATCACCCCGTGGAAGCTGCAGCAGACTTCAGAGGCCACAGAACATCTACATATGCACAGTTGAGAGAGAGTCTCTCCCATATGCACAACTCTGCGGGTCAGAAAGCCTTTCAATGATATATTAGATCAGGACAGAAATGGTGAAACATCTAAATGGCCCGACCAAAGGATGAAGCTACACAGGAAACAGAGAGCTCAGGCTCGGTATCCAGGAGCATAGCTGCCTCTGCTCCCTGGACACATGAAACTCCCATGAATGGCTGGACTCTCTCTCTGGAAGGTTCTCAATCAGAAACCCATAGAAGGTTCTTGACCAGAAACCCACAGCATCCCAAATCCCAGAAGGTAGGGTGTGTGTGTCCTGAGCAAATGTGTGGTGGACACAACCCCTGAGGGGCTGCAGGCCTAGCCCTCTCCTTACACTGAGGGTGTAGTTGAGCTGCCTCCATGCAGAGCATGGCTTTTCCTCAGTGCCCGGCATGCTGGGAAGCCCAGAATCTGACTCCTATCTATTCCAGGGCCAGCTAGCCAGGAACATGATGTCACGTGGCCCTATGCTATTGGCTTTCTGCATCTCTACTCCATGCCTCCCCTACCAGAAGCCCTGGGAAGGCCTTGAGAGATATCTGAGGACCCATTCAAGGGCCCCTGACATGCAGCAACTGGGTCAGAGGCACTGGGCCAAAGGTCAAGGGTCAGAGACAGGCCCAAGGTAGCTTGGAGGGGCTTTCTCCCTTTCATAGTGTTATTCTTGGGCTTGCTTCCAACTATGTAAGGCGACAATGAAAACTCCACAGACCACTGTACAGGGAGCGAGCCATGGGTAAATGATCTCAGGGAAGATACATAGAAATATTATACAGTGGAGTTTAGCCCCAGGAACTTTGGGTTTGTAAACTCTGGTGCTCAAAAGCTGTTTTTGCTGAAAAACTACTGGCTGCTCACTTGTGCCCATGAATTAACTAAAAGTAAGATAGAGGATTTGCATTATCGATGCCCATTTTGTATGTTTTTGCTCTAAGCCATTGTCTTTGTAGTTACTTTTTATCCATTTATCTTTTTATTTTTATATACTAGTTGTCTAGAAAAGTTTTATTGAGGATCATCTCATGTGCAAATAATGTACTTTAATTACATTCACCCCTCTTTTTTGTGATGATAAAGGTAAAGTACACAGTGAGAACATAGGAGGATATTCTTAGGAGAGGATCACAAGGAGTCAATAGCTGTGTGCATATGACCATATAAAGTGATGCTTATTAGCCCCAAGAAATGGAAACAAGAGGGCTTTTTAAATTGTACTGTGTGCAGTTATTTCTTTTTTCTTTGTTTTTTTCCTTTGGTTTATTCTCTTTTGTCACTGTTTTGGATTTCTGTACCCTTTGTCTTGTATATAAGTTTATCTGATTTGGCGGGGAAAGGAGAAGCACAGAAACGGTGGGACAAAGTAGTGAAACCACTGGACACTGTGATGGAAATGAACTATACGACGTGGGGGGAGAATTCAGGAAGGGGAAAAGTGGTAGAAAATGAGGGAAGGGGTGGCACTGTTCAAAAAGAAATGTACTCATTCCCTGAGTTGTGTAACTGTAACCCCTCTGTACATCACCTTTACAATAAAATTTAAATAAAATGTGATGTACAGAGGGATTACAGTTACATGTCAGGGAAAGAGTACATTTCTTTTTGGACAATGTCACCCCTCCCCTCACTGTCTCCCAATTTGCAGTTACTTTTAAATCGGCTTCAGTTACAAAGGACAGAACTGAGCAATACCACCTTTATGACAAGGGACTGAAACTACTCCTAAGGAAGAATAGAACTTCTTCGGTAGAGACCACACACTAAACAATGAGAATATATTTATCATGACCAGTGATGACAATGACCACATTTCTCTGGAGTTCCTTCCAAAACAACCACTGAAATAATGGTCAACTAAGCCATGCTTTGAGCATGACTGTTTAATAATTATGCAGTCCTCGTTTCTCCTTCCCTCTGTTTCTTGTTTATTTAAAGCTAAAGCTCATGTTGGTGCCCTGCGATGTTATGTTCCCACAGAAAGTCAGTGCCATATAATAAAGTTCCTTTCTCTGTCCTTCACTAACTCTCTTTATCTGGCATACAGGGACACAAGGCCAGGTCTAGCTTGTGGAACTCTGAGAATTTGATCCTAGGGTCAGATTCTCCAGTTTCAGTAGCAGGTGCATCATGCCTGTGTTGTCTTGAAGTGTGTGAGTGAAGAACTGAGAAGCCAGCCACAAGCCAGAGTGAGGTTCAACACCCATGCACACACCAATAACATATTCTGAAACACATGCAAACATATTCACCTTCAATTCACACTCATGGGCTCTTAAACATACATCCCACATACACGCAGACACTTATATACATACGCTTACACAAGGCTCAAACTCTCACGTATGCGCACAAGCTTACACACCACACTCTCTTTCTCCAGGCTTGTGGTTCCCCACTGGCCCCACTCTTGCCTGCTCTCTTCCTGCTTCCCATTTGGCTATATTGCAGTTTTGTCAGGTGAAGTTTCAGCATTTTTAGTGTGAGGGCTCTGTGGCTCTACATGGTTTTGCAGGAGCTGCTCAGGCCCTGGAAGATGCTTCCTGCTCTCTCCTCCTCTATCTCCTTTCCCCAAGCTAATCTTTAACACCATGTTCACTGGGAAGCCATCCCAGGGCCACAAGCTAGCTGTGCCATTCTTTGAGTTCCAGGCTCTTGAGCTTAGAGCCAGGCAGCTTAGATGGTGGAGGCTGGACACCTGCAGTGGTCATGACCTGCCAGCAGGGGGAGATCTAGGACTCAAAAATCACAACCCCAGGCTCTGGGTAGACACATGGGTGTTGCACTGAGCAGGGAACTGCTTACTTTGGATTCTGTATTAAATTTGGGAGACTGTTTGATAGAGCTCATAACAAGCATCAGAGAGGAGAGAAGCATCTAGGATGTGTGTGAACTGAAGGCCATGCACATTGGTTCTCACTCCTATCTGTCACACCATGATGACCTGGTGCTCTGGGCCATAATGTAACATGTTTATGCTCTGGTGGATAAATAGCTATAATTTTCATTAGTCTTCCTTGGGTAAGCTTCTTGCTGAGACAGAGGCAGCAAGCCCTCCAGCTAGATGCTTCTCTCCCATGTCACTTGCTGTGAAGCAGGTACAAAAGCAAGATCCAGCTCCCTCAGCTGGGGGCACTGTGTATGGACCATGAGCTTGAGGCAGTGGGTGGGGGTTCTGCATCTTAAACCTATTTTGGGAAATATCAAGCAGAGCAATTTTACTCCTAAGGACTTACCCAAGAGAAATGTAAAATGTTTGTTCAGATCAAGCCTTAAACAAGATACTGCGTTATGCCTACTGGCTCAAAGTGGAAGCAACCCAAATATCTTGAACAAAAAGCCAAGCAGTGGCACCTCTGTGCCCTTAAGCATGGCTCAGTAGTAGTCCAGGATGGAAGTTCATACAGCAATAAGGGCCAGTCTCAGAGCACTATACTGGTGGGAAGAAACCAGACTTGAAGGACACGGACTCTAACAACCCATCTATGTGACATTCCAGAACAGGTGAAACAGCTCTCTGAGGGTGAATGTCAGAGCAGTGACCATCCTGTGAGGACAGGAGGGGCCTGGACAGAGTCACAAGAAGGCACCTCAGACGCTAATGCGTTCTTCCACTTGAATCACACTCCCAGCCCTATTCTTTTTCAAATAGGGTCTTTTGCTTTTCCTGGGCTAGCCTTGGACCAGGATCCTCACATCCCTGTCTCCAGAGAAGCTGAGATGTGTCTTTTTCTTACCAAAGCTACATAGATGTGCACCTATATCACTGTAAAATGCACACTAACATCTATGCCATTAATACATGTAAAATGAGGAAGACATGTAAAAACACATCTCTAAATGAACTCAGAAAGTTGACCCTCAGAAGGAATGCTAGTGAGATGTATACAAAAATCACACTCCCTGATTGCAAAGGTATGTGTGGCTAGAGGATGAGTGCTCACTGAAACTGAATTCACCTGCCAAGGATGGAGTGTAGCCATCCGTCACTATCTGTGGGAGCCCAGGACCCCTTACAGATAACAAGTTCACCATGCTTGAGTGAGTCTTGCATACCAAATGGCATAGATTTTTCACAGCAGCTGCCATATCCTCCTGGGTGGTCTGATCACTTACATGACCTAATACAACGTAAGGCAGCTCAGCTGTGCTGAGCTGGCATGAAGACAAGGCCTGACCAGAGCTCAGGACATTGAACCTCACTCAGGCCTTTTTTGTCTCTCTGGACCCCACAGCTGGTAACGGAAACCTCATCCATGCTCTGTGTCCTTGGAATAACTGTAGTCATAGCAATAGCCACAATACTATTTTTCAAAGTCCTACTGTCTGTAAGGGATAAAATCTAGTTATAGCTTAGCATTCTGTGATGGAAACATTCATGGCAAGCATTACATGGTGGAACTCAGGACAGAAACTGGGCCTTGTGGGTGCACCTCAATCCTGTGAGATTTCTAGGGTCTCTTCTTTTTCTCACTCTCTGTTGCTTCTCTTGTGATTATTACTGTGTATCAACTTTAATGTTTACATTAAATTTAGAGTTTTAGATTTTTTTTGTTTTTATTTTTTTATTTTATTTTTTTATTTTTTTTAATTTTATTTTATTTTATTTGTGAACATACTGTACAGAGGGGTTACAATTGCATGGGCAGGATAATGCGTACATTTCTTACCAAGCATTGCAGCCTCCTCCTTTGTTTACGAGTTTTAAATTTTTGCTCAAGGCTGGCACTCTACAACTTGAGTCACATGGCCTCTACTGGCTCTTTGGTGGTTAAGTAGAGATGAGAATTTAATAGATGTTCCTACCTGGTTTTGAACTGTCATCCTTAGATCTCAGCCTCCTGATTAGCCAGGATTTTAGGAGTGAGCCATTGGCACCCAGGTTTTCTCTAATTATTGCCCATTTCTGAAGGTAGTCACTCTGCAGATGTGGCCTCACTCGTTCTTCATTTCAATTTAGGTTAAATTTGGGTCTGATAGCTCCATTCTGCTCTAAGAAATTCTAGGTAGGAATAGAGTGGTTCCATGGGCAGTTTTACCACTATTTAGATAGGTATAGACATGGCCTATTGGTTTGTTGCAGCATGCTTAATGTTTTCATGTAGCATCTCAATAAATTTTTACAAGAAACCACCTAGGCATGTTATCCTCATTTGGCAGGTGTGAAAGTGCAGACTTAGAAGGTGATCTAACTTGCCAATTGTCCCAGCTGCAGATACCCTACTCCCCTCAGAGCCCACATTGGCTTGATTGCAAAGACCTGTTTGGTCTGTGGAGATATCTTGTATTTTTCATGCCTGTCTTTCATATGTCAAAGGACTTATTTTATTCACCAGTTAATGATAGAATGAGTAAAAGGACCAACTCCATCTAAAGATTATTTGAGGGGTGAGACACTTGTGGCAATATAATAAAGAAGTAGCTCCTGAAAAGTAGTCACTGCTCTATGATGCCATTGACAGCAACAAGGGCAGCTGACTATCAGATGATCAGAAGAACGTTCGTCAGGGCACTCTCCTTGGAGTAAAGGAACCATTCTGACCCAGCAAAGTGGCATTTGGCTTTTCAGTGGGGGTCCACTTAGTGTAATACAACGGCTTTTGTTCAGTTTCTATTGTGTCATTGAACACTGCAGACCAAGTGGCTGATGATAGGTCTCATGGTTTCAGAGTCCCAGAGCACCATGCTCAGTTCTAGGTGTGGAAAGCCTTATGCTATATCCCAGCATGGCAAAGGGCATCCCTTGGTGAGACAGCAAATGAGGCAGCAGGCCTCTTCTCTTCATCTTTCTTTTAATAAGTAGTTGTATAAGGGAGGTGTCATTTAACAAAGTGGTACATGGATACAATGCACTGTGATCTGTGCCACCCCTTCAATAGTATCACCCCCTTCAACTCATCCTTCCCTTACATTTCTTAACTGTGTGGTATATATAATGAGTTGTTAACTGCACTTCCCTTTTCCATTATCTCCCCCTCCCACCTTGAGCCACTAACTCCATCATGACCTCACCTGACTCTATCTACCTCACAAATCCCACCCCCCAATCTATCCACATGTTACTTCGGCTATTAAGTTTCCACCCCATGAACTTTGGGTGGTTCATTCAGACCATCCATAACAGCGATGAAATGAGGCTCTAGGAGGTAGCTTTGCTCTCCTGGTGCTAAGGTTTGAGGATGCCCTGCTATACCTCACAATCCCACATGGTCAAGAGACATCTCTTAGGTGGTGAGAAGCAGGAGTTAAATTAAAAGCAGAGTATTGACCCTACCTATAGACCCCTCCTCTCAAGTGGTATTCACCTTCCAGAACTGCTCCCCCCTATATTGTCCTTTTCCCTCACCCCAGTGTGAAGCCCTGTTAACATCCTGACTTCAGACACTTCCTTGTGTTCTCATGATTCCAGAGATTGTACTCTCAAAGAAGTCGTTAGTTGTTTTGTGTGTTTAATTTGTGTGTGTGTGTGTGTGTGTGTGTAGTTGAGATTAAATTTAGAGCTACTTGCTCTGACTTAGCTTTTTAACTCAAGGTTGGCACTCTGTCATTTGATCCACACTTCTACTTACAGTTTTTTGCTGGTTAATTGGAAGTAAGAGACAATGGACTTTTCTGCTCATGTTGACATTGAGCAGATTTCAGCTTCCTGAGTAGTTTGGATTATAGGCAGGAGCCACTGGCCCCTGTGCAAAGCTTTTAGTGTTTCTCTCATCTTCACCACACTCACCTCCATGCTGGGCACATGGGTGCTGTGGAAATGGAGAGGCCATGTGCTTTGCACAAGGTTAGATTTCAGCTTGTGGAATGAATAGCTTTGTCATCACTTGAATCCAGGCTTATTATTGATGAAATGAGGAGCTAAAAATGATTGCCCAGCACAGCTGACACTCCATGGAATTTCACAGAAGAAAAGAACAACTCTTGTTTACAAAGATGGGAAACCATTGTAGAAGAACCCAGTGTGCTTGGACAAATGGACACCTTGTCCAGCTGTGTGCCAGGGCTCTGCTGAGACTTTATTTCTTGTGAGACCAGATGGGTCAGGGAGGCATGTGTGTATGTATGTGTGTGTGTGTGCACATGCGCATGTGGAGTTACCTTGTCTTTTATTTTTAGAACTCTGAAGGGTTTGAGTTAAATTTAATTAGAATAGATTCAGCCAAATCTAGGGCATAAAGTATTTGTATGCTTAGAAGAAACTCTGTGAACTCTAGGCTGATATCTCTGGTAATGGTTCAGGAAGAGAGGGTGTTATTTGTGGTGACAGATCTCACAGTCAGGAGGGTCCTGAAAATCTCCCTTGCTGATGCTCTGAAGCCTCTTTTGTGAAAGCCCAGGCCAAGTTTCCAAGTGAGACTGAACATGTGTAGAGGGAAAGGTGTGACAGCACAAAGCCTACTGCTTTGTGCTGTATGATTAATAAGCAGAGGTTTACCTCATCCTTCCCCAGCCAATGAGGGGAGGCATGGGCTGATTCAAGAAGGTCACCAGGGTCAAGGAACTTTGAGTTCCATTTGCACAAATCTGTCACATCACTCCCAGGATACCCTAGATACTGCTAGGCCTCATTTGTTATTATCATATTCCAGTGGGCTACATTAATTTGATGATGAATCTACTTAGGAATTCAGTTGTGGGTGGCAATAGACAATAATTTCTTTAAAACATTTTTTTCTTCAGAATTTTACTTTAAAATAATTTCAGATTCACAGGGATCTATCAAAAAGCAAAAGAAAGAAAATAATGTTGGAAGGGTTAAAAGTGTGGAAGGCTACTTTGTGTCTTGCATTCAACTTCCCCCATTTTGAGTGATAATAAATGTGGTTTGTCACATTATAATCTACACAGGATCTATTTAGACCAAGGAAAGGATCCTTAAAGCTGTCAAGGAGAAAAGATCAATCAACTATAAATGTAAACCAATTAGAATAACCTAGGATTTCTCAGCAGAGACAATTAAAGCAAGAAGAGTCAGGAATGATGTATGCCACGCCCTAAAGACAAACAACTATCAACCAAGAATACTATACCCAGCTAAACTCTCCTTTATAATTGAAGGTCAAATAAAAACCCTCCATAGCAAAGGAAAACTGAAACAATATATCTCCACCAAACCAGCCCTAAAAAAGATACTTAAAGATGTCATATATATAGAAAACCAACAACTCCACAATAAAGACCAAGAAACAGCACCCAAACTGAGAATCCAAGAACCAAAGGAAGAATCCAGCTGTCGCAGCCCCCAAGGTAGATAACATTGTAGGAATTCCTAAAGACCTCTCAGTGCTAACTCTCAATATTAATGAACTTAACTCTCCAATGAAGTGACATAGACTGTCTAGTTGGATTAAAAAGCAAGATCCTTCTATCTGCTGCCTTCAAGAGTCACACCTTGACCATAAAAACAAACATATTTTGAAAATGAAAGACTGGAATAAAATCTACCAAGCAAATGGCCCCCTAAACAGGCGGGAGTTACAATCTTAATATCAGATAAAATAGACTTCAAATTAAAATTAGTGAGAAGAGATAACGAAGGTTGTTACATATTAATTAAGGGATCTCTACTTCAGGAGGATATTACAATTCTAAATATCTACTCACCTAACAACAGAGCACCCAAATTTATCCAAGAAACACTAATTTCCCTCAAATTTCACATAGATTCAAAGACATTAATTGTTGGGACTTTAAAACACCACTATACCCACTAGATAGATCAACTTGGCAAAAACTCCACAGAGAAACTGCAGAGCTAAACAACTGCATAGATCAACTAGATTTAACAGACATCTACTGAATATTTCACCCAGCAGCATTAGAATACATGTTCTTAGCAGCACACAGAACATTTTCAAAAATAGAACACATTTTAGGTCACAAAGCAAACTGGTCCAAATTCAAAAACATTGAAGTTATGCCCTGCATTCTCTCAGACCACAAGGGAATAAAATTAGAACTCAACACCAAAAGCCACCAAAGAAAGCCCTGTAACACATGGAGACTGAACAACACACTGTTGAATCACCAGTGGGTCATGGAAGAGATTAGAAAGGAAATTCAAATGTTTATGATATTCAACAAAAATGAACACACAAAATACCAGCTACTCTGGGACAAAGCAAAGGCAGTACTCAGAGGCAAGTTTATAGCTCTGAATTCCTACATCAACAAATTGGAGAAATTGAAAACCAACAATTTAATGAGACACCTGAAGCTCCTTGAAAAAGAGCAGCAAGCTAAGCACCAATCCAGTAGATGGAAAGAAAGAATTAAAATTAAATCAGAATTAAATGAATTAGAATCCATAAAAACCATAGAAAGAATCAGCAAAACAAAGAGTTGGTTCTTCGAAAAAATTAACAAAATTGACAGACCCTTAGCAAGTCTTATCAGAAAAAGAAGAGAACACACCCAAATAAACAAACTCAGAGATGAGAATGGAAACATCACAGAAACAACCAAGATTCAGAACATGATAAGGGAATACTTCTCAAACTTTGATGTTAATAAGTTTGAGAACCTGGAAGAAATGGATGAGTTCCTACCAAATATTGACATGCCAAAACTAAACCAAGATTATTTCAACCAACTTAACAGGCCCATATGAAGCATTGAAAAGAAACAGCAATAAGAGACCTCCATCTAAGAAAAGCCCAGGACCAGATGGATTTACAGCAGAATTCCACAAGGCCTTCAAAGCAGAACTCATACCAATACTCCTTCAACCCTTCAATGAAATTGAAAGAGAAAATTCACTACCAAACTCTTTCTATGAAGCCATCATAACCTTCATCACAAAACCAGGCATGGACTCATCAAAGAAAGAGAACTGTAGACCCATTTCTTTGATGAATATTGATGTAAAACTTCTCAACAAAATTTTGGCCAATTGACTTCAGCAATTCATCTAAAAAATCATACACCATGATCAAACAGGATTCATTTCACGGATACAAATCTGGTTCAATAAACGCAAAACAATTAATATAATTCATCACATTAACAAGAGCAAGGATAAGAACCACATGATTATCTTAATAGATGCAGAAAAAGCATTTGACAAGATCCAACAGTCCTTTATGATGAAGGCTCTGGAAAAACTAGAAATCCATGGAACATTCCTCAGTATAATAAAGGCTGTATATGACAAACCTACAGCCAGCATTATATTTAGTGGTGAAAAACTAAAGCCATTTCCTCTAAACCCAGGAATGAGACAAGGATGTCCACTCTCTCCACTTCTCTTCAATTTAGTATTAGAATGCCTGCCTATAGCAATAAGATAAGATGCAAACATAAAGGGGATCCCAATAGGGAAAGATGAAGTAAAACTCTCCCTCTTTGCAGATGACATGATCTTGTATTTAAAAAATCCCATGGACTCCACTCCCAAATTACTCAAGCTGATTCAAAACTTTGGCAGAGTAATAATAAAATTAAAAAAAAAAACTTTGGCAGAGTAGCATGGTATAAAATTAGCCCTCAAAAATCAATGGTTTTTCTGTATGCCAGCAATTAGAAGAGTGCAGCTGAAATCAGGAAAGCAACTCCATTTGTAATAGCCCCACAAAAAATAAAATACCTAGGAATTAACCAAAGAAGTGAAGGACCTCTATGAGGAAGACTTTAAAAGCCTGAAAAAGGAAATCAAAACAGAACTTAGAAAGTGGAAACACCTCCTGGATTGGATGGATCAACATCGTGAAAATGAAATTACGTCCCAAGGCTATCTATAAATTCAATGCGATACCTATCAATATATCAACATCATTCTTCAAAGAAATAGAAGAGGCAATCCAAAAATTCATATGGAACAATAAAAGACCCCAATAGCAAAAACAATCCTTAACAGAAAGAACAGTACTGGAGGAATATCAATACCAAATTTCAAACTCTACTACAATGTCAGAGTTATCAAAACAGCTTGGTACATGCACAAGAACAGAACTCAGGACCAATAGAATAGAATTGAAAACCCAGAAGAGAACCCACAGACCAATTGCCACCTAATCTTCGATAAGGGAGCTAAAAAAATAGAATGGAAGAAAGCCTCTTCAGTAAATGGTGCTGGCAAAATTGGTTAAACACCTGCAGAAAACTAAAGCTAGATCCTTATATATCACCCTGCACTAGAATCAACTCCAAATGGATCAAAGACCTTGAACTCAAAGCAGACACTCTGAAAACATTACAGGATGGAATAGGAGAAACCCTAGGTCTCCTTGGCACAGGATGAAATTTTCTTAATGGAGACCCAGAAAACAAATCAAAGAAAGGTTGGACAAATGGGATTGCATGAAGTTGCAGAGCTTCTGCATGGCAAAGGACATAGTTAGCAAGATCAACAGAAAGCCCACAGATTGGAATAAGATGTTCACTAGCCATACAACGGACAAGGGTCTCATATCTAAAATATACCTGAAGCTCAAGAAATTAAACCCCCAACAACAAATCCTCAAAGAAACAACTGCCCAATAAATAAGTGGGCTAAAGACTTAAAGAAAGACTTCTCTGAAGAAGAAATAAGAATGGCCAATAGACACATGAAGAAATGCTCAACTTCTCTAGCCATAAAAGAAATACAAATCAAAATAACATTGAGATTCTACCTTATCCCACTTAGAATGGCAAAAATCAAGAACTCTAATAACAACAGATGCTGGAGGGGATGTAGCCAGAAGGGAACCTCACTGCATTGTTGCTGGGAGTGTAAAGTTGTTCACCCACTGTGGAGTAGTATGGAGGTTCCTCAAAAGACTTGGGATTTCTCCCAAGGAAATATGGTTTGAACTGAGGGCCAGGGCAATTTCCACAGACCATCAGTTCTATCCATTAAGAGCTGTTCGCAGGTCTAGGTGGGCTCCAGACCTTGGTAGTATTAACATCAGGAAGTTTAATTGTTCTGTGCATATGCCCCTCATGCTTTGCTAAAAGATGGTGCTTTCTAGTGTATATTCACATATAAAGATAATCAAAGGGAGGAGTGATATGTGCCATTGTCAGATTAGCTCAACTTGATTAAAAAATCACTAAAGCCAGCTTGCAAGTAATTTTGGAGGAAGTTTACCTATTGGGGTAAACCAAAAGTCAAAATATCCATGCTCTGTGGATAAAAGTATTGCCATTCGGGGCCCAGAATCCTTAGTGTGAGCTGGTCTGGATCTACTGGTATAAGGTAAACTTGAGTTGTCCTACTTCTCTGAGTGACAATTGGTTTTTCATCAGTCTGTTTCCCAGAGTACTCCCTAACTACTGCCACTTCTGATGCCTAGCCACTCCACTACCAGGGTGGCTCCTAGGTTTACCTTAAAGACACACCCATCCCACCTCTGTCAAACCCCAACCTCCTGCAACTGCTAATCTGGTTCTTCTATAATTTTATCATTTCAAGAATGTCTCATACCTGGGCTCTTGTGGCCCATGCTTGTAAATCCTCAATACTCAGGAAGCTGAGATCTGGAGGATCACAGATGGCATAGGCTAAAAAGTCCTGGAGTCTCCATCTCCAATTAATCAGCAAAAAGCCAGACTAGAGATTCAGTTCAAGTGGTACATCAAAAGCTGAGTTTCCCAAGTTTAAACCCTAGTACTGGCAAAAAAAGTCACAAAAGAATCATGAAGTAAAAAATGAATGTCACAAAAATGGACTCATGAGTAAGTATCCTGAGAACATCTTTTTGTTTTTATTTGGCATGTTTCTTTTCCTTAATACCAGCCCAAGTGGCACATATCACCAGTTTGCTCCATTTTTTTGCTGGCCTCAGACAGGAATCCTCATATCTGGGCCTACTGTGCAGTGGGATTATAGCATCAAACCAATACATTCAGCTTCTTTCAGATGGGATCTTGCTCACTTTCTGCCAAGGTTGGCCTTGAATCATGATCATTCTGATCTCTAGTCCTCTAGTAATGTTAGATAAACTGTTGTATTTGTTCCTTGACAAAAATATAGTTCAACAGTTCAATGCACACTCTCCTCCAAGTATGTTACTTTTAAAGCAAGGGAGAATTATGTGAGCTTATTGATTTTGATTCTATAATACCATCCATTCATGGTGAAAAATTCTGTCGGTGCGTTTACTGTATTCTATCTGGACTTTGGTGCCTGTATGTGCATCAATGTGAGTCTGTGTGCATTGATGCATGTGTGTCTCTGTGTGAGGCATATGTATGTATCCATGTGTGTGTATCTCTCTGTTTGGCATGTGTATATGTGCCTCTGTATGTGTTTTTTTTAATTTTAATTTTTATTTTTGTGAACACATTGTATAGAGGGGTTACAATTACATGGGCAGGTTAATGCGTACATTTCTTATCAAGCATTACAGCCTCCTCCTTTGTTTACCCTTCACATCCCTTCCCAGCCTGCCCCCTGACCCCCCACCCAATCCTCCCC
>NW_012267330.1:426297-453467 GCF_000151885.1 Dipodomys ordii
TCTGCAAAGAGGGAGAGTTTTATTTCTTCTTTCCCCATTTGGATCCCCTTTATGTCTGCATCTTGTCTTATTGCTGTAGCTAGGCATTCTAATACTAGATTGAAGAGAAGTGGAGAGAGCGGACATCCTTGTCTTTTTCCTGAGTTAAGAGGAAATGGCTTTAGTTTTTCACCATTAAGTATAATGCTGGCTGTAGGTTTGTCTCATCTCTTGACCTTAGTGCACAAGCCCTCTAGAATCATGTGCATACCCCAGCCACTGATGAGGTCTGACAAGATTGCAGTTGCCAGTAAGGCTCTGTTTGCTGGAGACATACCAGTCCCTCAAGAGGGCAAGTTCAAGGAAACTTTCACCTACAAAGAGATGCATAGGCTCACCAGAGAAGCAGGGTGGCCTGGAAGCGTTCAGGAATGGTGAGCCCGCCTACAAGCTCCTTGGAGCCCAGGAGAGAAGGTCAGCTCCTCACCCACCAGTGAGTGCTTGGGTCTTAGGAGCTGGATATGGGTATACCAAGGGGCCAGGTATGAAGGTAAGGCTCCTATGCTGGAGACTTAGCAGTGGCAATTCAGTCCTGCTCTTGCTGAGGAGACAGAGATGGGTTGATTCACCTGGTATTGCTTGTGTCTACAACAATGCCAGGTGCACTGTGAGGGCTCAGCATCTGTCCTAGTTATTGTAGGAAGCCACTTGTGACTCTTGGCCATGTCCCTGGTTCTGCAGGGGAGTGGAGTGACACAAATCTCTGAGGAAGCAGTCAGGGGCACCCTGAGCTGGGTAATAACAGCAGACACCCTTATTAGAGGGAGGGTACAGCACAGCTCCTCCCAGCCCCTGTCAGCCACTCCATGGAGGTCCTTGCTAAGTGTGACCCCAGGGAACTGTCCCAGGAAGGGTCAGACCTGTGCCAGCCCTTCTCCCATTCCTCACACACATCCACAAAACAGCAGATGATGGGCTGTGGGCTTATTCCAGACTCAAGTGTTGGGGGGGTAGGTAAGATGTACAAAGCCAAGGTCAGAGAAGAGATAGGATGTGAGCCCACACTCGGGCTTGTTTTCCTGGGGATTGAGGGCAAGCTCAGAGCACCATGCATTCACAGCAGATTTGGAGCAGGCTGTGATGGTGAATGAAGTAGGCTGGGGACATGGAAGCCTTAGCAAAGAGGATGAGTAGACTTGGGTAATGGTGGTGAGAGGCACGGAGGGTCTCCCTATGGATTCCTGTGGAATCAGTTTTGAAACCATGTTTTAAAGCTCTGGAGTGGATAGTATTTGTTCTTGCTTCCATCTTAGTGGCTTATTGTCCTCCTGGCCATGCTGTGAGGAGGGACCAGCTTGAGGACCACAGGGGGAATTGCAGGCACAGCCAGCAGGAGGCACCCGCACCTCTCTTTGCCCCCACTCCTCACCTGTACGCCCTGCTGGGGACCAAACCAGAGCCAGACCCAAGCCAGCCAAGCACTCTCCCATGGAGCTATGGCCCAGCTCATGTTTTGCTCTTTGTCTCTCTCTGCTTGCCTTACTGACTAACTCGAGCCCTCCCTACTCCCCAGGTAAGGTTTCTGTTAACTCGGCTACTTCCTTCCATTTTAGACATTGGCACTAGGGAAGATGACTGTGGGGTCACAGAGTCGAGAGACAGGGTCCAAGGTGGGTGGAACAGGTGAATTGAGAATTAGGTCTGATCTCATGGTGGAACACATACTTGTGTGCATGCTGCTCCTTCCTCTCCATAGGGGCACATATTCTTCCTCCTCAGAGACAGGCCAACTTGGGAGAGGGCTGCAGGGAGACAGGCATGGGCCCATGCTCAGGACAAATTCATCCAAGCACTTAGGTATAGTCAGGCCTGGAGCCATTAAAACTTTGATGCTGAGATCGAAGATGACCCAGCTTCTTCTCTTTTGCTTGCCACTTCTAGTCAAAATGTATGCTCTGGTCACCTGGGATGAAGCTGAAACTAGACCTTACCCTTTCATAGCTGCCAGCTTGCTGGTCAAAGGTGCAATGCAGTGCTAAAAATCAAAGGAAAGCAAAGCAAAGCAAGAAATTACACAAACCACAGGCCACAAACCACAACACAGGAACGTATAATGAATGGGGGCAGGATACTAATTTGTCCTTGACATCGGAACTGCCACGTTAAATTCAGTCCCAGTGGAAGCTGCGTAATACATGGGTCTGGACCTCCAATAGTATGAAGCCAAGAAAGGCTCAGGCTGTGGGGCAGGTGTAGGCAGCACGGTGCAGTGGTGACAGGTGCTCCTCTCTTGGTGACTTAGAGAAACAGGGGTGGCTCTGGAGTTTGAAATCCCTGGGAAGGAACACTCTCCACATCTTCCCCTCCTATCATGAAGGGAATCCTTGCTATTTGTCTAGTGCTACCTGTGGCTTAGGTGAGTCACTGGTGCGGCTGCATGTTGAGGCCTGGGCAGAGGCCAGGCTCTGGGAGGATGGGAGGGGCACTTCCCCAGCTGACAGGTCAGTTCTTGGTTCCTAAATTCTCACCAACCCTATAAGACCATTGCTGTTATTGATGCTCTTCTTCCTCCTCCCCCCTTTTTCCTTTTATTTTTTTCTTCCTCCACCTCATAGTCCTTCTGCTCTTCCACCACCTCCTCCTCTTTTTGTTCCTCTTTTTCCTCTTCTTCCTTTTTCTTCTTCCTCTGCTTCTTCCTCCACCTCCTCTTTATAGTGTTTGGCTCTACCCTCCACATCATAGGCAAGCTCTCTACCACCAGTCTCAGGGCATATGTGCTTCTAATTCTAGGCCAAAAGCCACCTCAGAAATCTACTTTTGGGGCTGAGGTGGAGCCTGCAGCTCTTCTTTTTGAGAGGCAGCTGTATGAGGCGGGTCCCATAGCTAGAGGACTATTCCTTTGTGTCTCAGGTCTTCCATCCTCCTAATGAGATGTGAATTCCTCTAGGAGGAATGGTTATGTAAAGCCAGTGGTGAGGTGGGGAAGGGCTGGAGGGGAGGCTGTCTGTGCCAGGGAGGGTTTTATTACCTGTTGGGCTACCTGGGGCTTGGGAAACCTGAGGAGCCTTTGTGGTGGTGGCCAGTCTCAGAGGCGCCTCATCTGTCCAGCAGAGGTGGCAGCAGAACACCATAAACCAATAGAAATTAGTGGGGAAACGGATGGGAGAGATTGTGCACAGCTGGGGGCATGATACTGGTGGCTGCACCTCCCCTCCCTGCTATTCTGGGAGGCTATGGGGCCCCGTGGACACAGTAGGGAGGCTTCTATTCAGGCATGCTCCATTTCCGATATGGGGGAACCCTGAACCCTAGGATGTGGAGGTGGTTAAAGGCAAGGCTCAGAATCAAGGTCTAGCTCTTTGCCCCCATTCCATCTTAAGCAGCTGGTTAGATCATGAGCAAACTCTGCACAGGAACATCAGTGTTGTGGACTATTGGGTAGGTGTGATGGAACAAGAGGGAGATTCATACTTCATATTGAATCCAAGCAGACACAGATTGAATCAACAGTGCAGCCACCGCAAAGCCTGGTCAGCTAAGATGACCCAGTTTTTCCCTAGTGACAACTTGAGTCTTCATCTGCTCTGGCCTCCTGGATAAACTGTATAAGCCTGATCACTGAACTGCCTCTATTTTTGGGTGTCACCTCACGGAGACACCCTTTGTCCTTCTATCTCTCCGAGAGTTATCCCACATCAGCTCTGTTCCTCCTTGGCCCCCCTCCTATCAAAATGATCTCAGGGTCCTAGGTGTGGTGAGTCCATACCTCACTGTGTGTGTGTGTGTGAGAGAGAGAGAGACAGCGAGAGAGAGAGAGAGAGAGAGAGAGACAGACAGACAGACAGACAGACAGACAGACAGACAGACAGAGACAGAGAGACAGAGAGAAACAGAGTGTACACTACATCTTGAATTCTGGGCACTGTCCCTAAGCTTTTTCAGTTAAGGTTGGAAAACTCTACCACTTGAGCTACAGGTCCACTTCTGGCTTTTTACTGCTTAATTAGAGATTACAGTCGTGAATACTTTTCTGTTTGGGCTGGATTCAAACTGTGATCCTAAGATCCTAGCCTCCTGAGTAGGCATACCAGACTCTTCTGAGTGTATTCCTGGTGGCTTTTGGCTGTGGGACACTAGTGGTTAAGAAGGCTAAATTGTAAATACTGGCAATTAAAGTGCTTTGTGAATACCGAGATCCTGGCAGAAGTGAAATGGTGTATTTTTCTTCTGAGGCAAAGACCCAAGTCCCTTCCAGTGGGATCCTGCTTGAGCATCTTAGGGGACAGAAGATTCAATCCCCCCCCCCCCCCCCTGTACCTCCTGCAAGCCTGTTCCTACCAAGCCTGGTACCTTCCAGAGCTAGTGGATTTCTAAATGGAAGGGATTATGCTTCGTTATTGCACAGGCTAGTTTAGAAAACTTGTCATGACCTTTACCTGGCATGAAACAGGTTTCACAAACTAATCCAGAGTAGTGATTTTAATCACTTAGCACCAGGAAAAGTTTGCTGGGGAAACTTTCCACACCACGTGGAGACACTTTCACCAGTCAGACATCTGGCCCTTAATTACCCTTTAGTATTTATTTCATCCTCAAATTATTTTGATTCCCAGGCCTGATCATCCTGGGCCAGGGGCAAGGCATTAGCAAATAAACAGAGAAACACAGAAGGAATACAAAGGAAAACAATTTTATGCAAAATGTCTTTGCTTTTAAAATGCATTACACATAAATTAGTCTGTCAGCAAATGTATGCCACTAATTGCATGAAAAAAATTTGCGTCCTGCCAGAATACCATCTACACAGAGCCACATCTTGCACAGCGGGCAACTGAGCACATTATGAATGGAGCCAAGTCAAATTGTATTCATTAAAGTGCTTTTTTTTGGAGGAAGAAGCCTATTAGAATCCATTTTATAACATATTTACTCCTTTTTACAACTTAATGAGTATTTAACTCTTGTTTGCAGACCAACTAAGGGAATAATTTTGCCACTGTCGCAGTAAAACTAAAAACAAAACCCAAACACTAACAAGCAAAGATTATTAGAGTGGGGGGAGGGGGGGTGAAGACAGCCTAGACTCAGTTTCCCTGTGTATAGCTATAGGCTGGAGGCTGGAGTCGGGCTGAAGACCTGTCCAGGCCAGTCCAGCTCACTGGAACCCATGAGGAGTGCCCAGTACATTGGGACGATCAAATCAGTTGTGTGCAAACCAGTGATCCATGCCACACCCTCTCTCCCACTGGAGCTTGCCTAGATCCATCAAAACATGGATGGAAAATTTAATTTCTAGGCCTGGCACATAGGAAGGGCTGTGTAAATGTGCAACTACTGTGCATAGCAGTTGGCAGAATCTGCCCTGGCTGACTCCTTTGTCAGCAAAAACCTTTCCTTGAAAATATTTTCCTAATAGAGAAGGCTGGGGTGGGGTGGGGAAGGATGTGTAGCTGCTCAGAAACCTTTGCCAGCCCTTGTAATGAGAAGTGCCTCTGGTCAGCATACCTGGTCCTGGTGAGTGATGAGGAGCATTTCCATTCTCCCTGCCTCCCTGGGACTCAGGCTGCCGCAGCTGTGGGCTGGAAGATGTCATATAAACAATCTCCCAGAGGTCGGGAAAGCTGGCATTCAGGACTTAAGCGTTGGGGGCTGGAATACAAGGGAGGTAAGAACGAGAATTCTACAAAGAGGAGGCCTTGGGGAGTCTCAAACCTGGAACACTATGAAGGAGAGATTAGGGTGAGGTAGATGTACCACAGGAGGCTTGTCATGATGGGTGACACCATCAGGAGCCTCCCGTCTGAAGGTTGTGGAGTCTGCCAGGTGGGCTGTGTATGCTCCCAGCCTGTGGCTCTGAGGTCTCCCAGTTCATGGCTCTGTGCTATCCCATTTCCCCATACTTTTGCCCAATTCCTTCCTTTGTGAGAGCTGAGAACTGTGTTGATCCGTTGTGGCCATGCAGTTTATAAAATGGACCAAATGACTTGTCAGGTCATTTAAGCCAGAACAGCACTGTTCTCTGAGAATGCAACCATTATCTGTATTTATCATGTCCTCACCATAAGCACACCCTGGACAACCTTTGGGAGACTTGCTGAGGTGGCAGAAGAGCTGCTGTGGTGGAAAGATCTGCTATCATGAAAATGAGAGATGCTTCACAAACTACAGACTATCTCCTTCCTGTTATCCTCTAAGAAGATGAACATAATATTTCTTTTATGAAGTTTTGGGGAAATACAAATAATGCAAGGTTAAGCAAAATTACCTTTCTTTGTCCTGTCAATTTCTTTTCCCTAATTGGAAGCTGTAGTAAAAAATGAGGAGCTCATGACTACAAAAATACTTTACTTTTCTAGTCTCACCAAAGGCTGGATAAGATTTCCTGTAGTTGAATCATTTATTCATTCATTCAAAAAATATTTTTGATGTGATTATTTGCAGCCAGACACAAAGTTAAGGATCAGTACAGGAAATAAGAACTGTGGGGTGACATGTTCACAGATTACAAAAATCAGTATTGTTAAAATGTCCATATTACTCAAAGAAATCTGCACATTATTAAAATTGCAATGGCTTTTTTTCAAAAAGCTAGGAAAATAGTTCTAAAATTTGTATGGAAATACAAAAGACTCCTGAGTAAAAATGAAAAAAGCTAGACACATTGCAATACCTGACTTCAAATTACATACAAAGTTATGCACACCAAACAACATGTTCTTGGCATTAAAATAGTCACATAGACATGGGGAGACCCAAGAAATAAACCCATGAACTTGCAGTCAATTGATTTTGACAAAGATGCTAAAAGCACACAATGGGGAAAGTATAATCTCTGTAATAAGTGGTTTGGGGAAAACTGGATATCTATAATCCAAAGAATGAAACTGTAGCCCTACCTTACAACATATATAAAAGCAAAGTTGAAAATAGATAAAGACTTAAATAATTTGAAAATTTAAAACCACTGCAAGGAAATATAAAGCTCCATAATATTGGTCTAGATGATAATTTGATGGATATTAACCAAAAAGCATGGGCAAAAAATATCTGAAAACAGACCACTGGGACTGTATCAACTTAAACACTTCATTGTAGTTGGACAATCTGGGACAGAGAGGGGGAAACGTTTGCAGACTACATGTCTGATAAGTACCTCTTATCTGTGGAGTAACTTTGTAGGGTCCTAGTAACGTGTTATCAGCTAAGATCTAAAAATATTAAATTAAAAATCCTTGAAATAAACAACCTATAACTTACAGCATCTGATTAAAATTGTTTCATCTGATTGTTATCATTGTTGGTCTCTTTCTGTGTCTGATAAATGAAACTTTATCATAAGTATTTATATGGAGGAAAAATCATCATAGTGTTTAGTGCTGTTCACCACTTCCAACACCCACTTGGATGTGTCCCTTGAGGTTAAGGGGACACTACTGGAAGGAACCCATACAACTTAATAGCATGAAAATCAATCATCCATTTGAAAAGTAGGTAAAGGAAAGGAGCAGGTATTTACAAATAGTCAGCATAGAATAGTGAAGAAGAAAAATGTTCATTATTAACACAAAAATACAATAAGTTAATGCAAATGAAGACATGCTGTTAAAAAGATGAATGGTAACAAACATTGGTGAATTGGTGGAGAAAGGGGAATCCTTATAGCTTTTTGATGAAAATGTAATGAGTCATTTTGGAGGTTCCTCAAAAAATTAAGAATTACCTGTGATTTGGGAATCCAACCTCTGGGCATCTATCCAAATCAAATGAAGTCAATATATTGAAGTCATAACTGCATTCCCATGTTTATTGCAGCACTATTAACAATAAAGATATGCAAACAGGGCTGGGAAGTTGGCTCAGTGATAGAGCGCTTGCCTTGCATGCATGAGGCCTTGGATTTGATTCCTCAGCACCACTTAAGCAAAAAGAAAAAAGCCAGAAGTAGCGCTATGGCTCAAGTGGTAGAACGCTAGCCTTAAGCTGAAGAGCTGAGGGGCAGCGCCCAGGCCCAGAGTTCAGGCCCCAGGCCTGGACCCCTCCCCCCCAAAAAAGATATGCAAACAACCTAAGTATTAATTGAAAAACCAGGAAATAGGCCTAAGTGACTTTGTTTTGCACTCAAACCCCATGTTGTACAGGTTCTCATCTAGCCTGCTTATCTTTTCAGGTCCAGCTAGGAACTCCTTTATTCTTCTCTGAGAAGCCACAGTACCCAGTAACTTTGACATGTTTTTAGGGAAAGCCACACCTTGCCAGCACTTGGGTCTAAACAGGACAAAGACCTCATCTGTCAGAGGGACTATCACCCATTCTAACCCTTTCCTACTTCCTACAAACCTAGACTTCAAAAAGCTCACAAGGCTGAACACCAGTGATTACTGTAGGACAATCCAGTCTACAGGGTCTGACCCTTTCTTTTCTTGGAAAGTGAATAGACCTTGACTTTGCCACTGACTATTGGTGAACTGTAACATGCATTCTTGGATGAATACATTTAAAAAATGCAGCACATATGCACAGCAATACCACATAGCCTCAGAAAAGAAGAACAATTGTTTGCAAACCACATGGAGACCCTGGAAGACATGATGCTGAGTGGAGCACCAGGAAGTCATATGGAAGGACAGGATCCGCCAAAGAGCTGAATTTATGGAAACAGAGAACAGAGCAATGGGTTTGATTTAATTATTTCACAATATACATGTATATTGAAATATATTGTGGGAAATAGTAAAACCATGAAATAGATCTTTGCTCTCAAAGACAAGTCTCATGGTAAACTTGGAACATAAAAGAGTAACTAGTGTCAACTGAAAGGAGAGCTTGATAAGAATACTTTCTTCCAAAGAGAAAAGCTTCATTAAGGAAAAGCCTCATTTCCCTGGCCGATCTAGCTTAGCCCACTGGTGTGACCTCCTGCAACCTGTGTCGAAGCTGTGAGCCTGAGCTTGGAGGTCAACAGAGTTTGGAGGTCAACAGGGCTGGGGGCAGGAAAAGAATGAGAGATGACCCTGGGCGGGGAAGCAGCTCTCCCAGGGTGCTTGCTTGCTTGTTTCCCTTCTGCAGAAGTAAAATCCAGCTCTGGTGATGCCTGGGAGAACAGCCCCTGACCACTTCCTCTTTGTGGAAGACAGCAGGAAGCCTCATCAGAAATCACCAGCCTAAAACCAGCAATCACCCGACCGTGAGTCTGCAAAGGATATCAGGCTCTGAGGTCACTTCCTCATCCGCTGAGGTCACTTCCGGCACCTCCCTGGTCGTGCCTACCTTGGATGGTGGGCGTTCCCAGGCTCTGACGTCACTTCCTGCACCTCCCGGGTCGTGCCTACCTTGGACAGTGGGCGTTCCCAGGCTCTGAGGTCACTTCCTGCACCTCCCGGGTCGTGCCTACCTTGGAGGGTGGGCGTTCCCAGGCTCTGAGGTCACTTCCTGCACCTCCCTGGTCGTGCCTACCTTGGAGGGTGGGCGTTCCCAGGCTCTAACGTCACTTCCGCCGGCCCCGCCTCCCGCCCTCTCCCTATATAATCTCGCTCACCCACCGTCCCTTCCGCTCTTCTTCTCTCTCTCCCCACCTCCCCTCGCTTGTAGCCCGCCATAAATTCTCGGATCATGTGGCTGTCTCCTTGTGCGGATCCTTACATCTGGTGCCGAGACCTGGGAGGGAATAGTGTCAGGATTTGCTGGCTCCCTTCCACTGCTCTCTGAGGGTCCGTGGCCTCCTGACCGCCCCTCCTCGGACCCAACTGCCGAGAGCCGGAGGAACCTCACCTGGCACCTCTGGTCTTCACCCTTGCTGGCCTGGCGCCCACCACACCTTCTCCTCTCTATTCTGGTGAGGGACTTCCCTCCTCTCTACTCTGGTGAGTGATTCGTCTGCGGACCTGTGTTCGTCGGCTGTCATTTTCCGCGTGGTCACTCCAGAGGCCCCTGTGCCGCCTCACGTGGCTGGAATCAGGAATCTGACTCTCACTCTCAAGAGGCTTAGGACAGGGACGACGCCTTCCATTCCTAACCTCTTCTACTTACCAGACTCCTCCTTGTGCGTCCTTTGGGACTCCCCCACCTGCATTCTCCGGGAACTCCCTCCCCTCCTCCAGGATTCCCTCTGTGCATTCTGGGACTCCCCCCCCCATGTCTTCCGGGAGACTCCCCCCCAACCCCATACATCCTCTGGGACTCCTCCAGGACTCCCCCACCCACGTCCTCCGGGACTCCCTCCTCTCCCACATCCTCCGGGACTCCTCCCTTCTATATTTTCCGCCCCCCCCCCACGTTCTCTGAGACTCTCCCACCCATGTCCTCTGGGATTCCTCCCCTGTACATCCTTTGGGACTCCTCCCCCAGCATCCTCACCATGCTTTCTCCTCGTGTTTCTTATTCCAATGGGGGGGGGCTCATCGAATCTCTCGCCCCAATAAACTCTTTTCTGCCTGAACCATATGACTGTCTCCTTTCACTGAACCTTACAGCTTAGCTCCTGCTAAGTTGATGCTCTTATTCCTGCCTAGCACCCCAATATCCGGAGGCATTTCTAACAATTTTGTACATTATCCACATAATTATTTGACAATTAATAAAAAAATACCAGGCAGGTGTGTTGTGATTTTAAATAGGCTTAGTGGGAGGGCCTTCATGGAGAAAGCAAAATTTGAACAGAGTTGAAGGAAATAAGAAATGGTTTGTATATATTTGGTGTATATATATATATATATATATATATATACACACACACACATATATATACATCATATATATATATATATATACATCATATATATATACATCACACAGGAAAGTAGGAAGATATGACAAGTCGGTGAATCAAAAATGCATAGGTAAGTTTTTTTGTTGTTGTTCAAACTCAGGGCCTCACACTTGTTAGGTAGTTGCTCTACTTCTTGAGTCACACCACAGCCCTTTTATAGTTTAGCCAGTTTTCAGGTAAAGTCTTATGATTTTGCCTGGGGCTGATCTTGGACAGCAACAGCCTATTTGTGGCCTCATGCATAGCTAGGACCACAGATACACATAATCATTTCTTGCTTATTGACTCAGATGAACTCTTACTAACTTTTATGGCCTCAAACTTTGATCCTCAAGATCTCTATCTATTGAGTAGTTGGTATTACAGGCATGAACTACTGCACTTGGCTTGCCTGGTAATTTTTTGTTGGATGCCAGATATTGTGGATTTTACCGTACTTGGTTCTGGAAAGTTTTAACTTTTCTTATACTGGGCAGATTTGGCTCTAGATTCTGCCATTCTAGGCAAGCTCTGGGCTGGTGTCCTCATCTATCATTCTCGGAGTCTGACAGAGAAGGTGGAAAAGTAAGCAGCTGACCAGCACGTGTGGAGATCCTGAGCCCAAGGCCACACTAGATATGGCTTGGGACTAAAGGACTCGTAAGTTTGCTCAGACTGGGAACATGGATGCATCAAGGCCATAGGCCCAGTTAAGTGGGAGGGTCAGGTGGGGCTCCCAGAGGGACAGCAGGAAGCTCTGGGGGGGTCTTGGGGTCAGTTTGGGGCAGCATTGACCGGTGGGAGAGCAGACTGGGGTCTCGTGTGGTGTCCCTGAGTCCATGGAGAGCACTAATGGGTTTTCATTGCAGTCTTCTGTCTGAGTGGCAGTATTCATTACTCATGTCTTTTGTGAAGTGGCGTGGGTTTCCCTGTAAGGGTCTTGTTTATTCCTCACTGGGTTTATTCTTAGCCATTTGATGGGTTTTAGCTGACAGGATAAGAACATCCTTTTAAAAAATTTATTTTTTAATTTTTTTGTTGCTGATATATAGCAATATAAATTATAGTTTCATTTCTTCCTTTCCAATTCTTAAATCCTTTTATTATGTTTTGCTTGCCTTAAGCATTTGATAGTGTCTCCAATAAAACATGAAGCAGAAGTGGTATCTTTAAGCAGAAGTAAGGTATCTTTTCTTTGTCCTGACTTCAGGGAGTATATTTTCAGTATTTCACTGCTTAGATGGAATATTTGCTGTAGGGAATTAAAAAAATTAGATTAAGAACATTGCTTTCTATTGCTAGTTTACCAAGATCATTGTTTCCTGGGTGGATGTTGAGATTAATCAAATGCATTTTCTGCATTGTTAAGCTCATATGATTTTATATTTTAATCTCCTAACATATTAAATTGTTAGTTGAATTTTAAATGTAAACCAACTTTGCTTTTCTAAAATAAGTCCAGTGAAGTCCTTTTTTTTTTTTTTTGCCAGTCCTAAGTCTTTAACTCAGGATTACCAGCTTTCCCTTAGCTTTTAAACTTATAGCTGGTGCTCTACAACTTGAACCAAAGCTCCACTTATGTTTTTTGCTGGTTAGTTGGAGATAAGTCTCTCATATTTGTCTGCTCTAGATGATTGTAAACTAGGATCCTCAGCTCCTAAGTAGCCAGGATTATAGGCATGAGCCACTGGTGCCTTGCTCAGTTTAGTCCTTTGTTTTTGTTTTACTTTTTAAAATATTTTTGATTATCTTTAGTTGTACAAAGGAGTTGCTATTCAACAAAGCAGTTTACTAGTACAGTGTATCTTGATCAGTGTTATCCTTTTAATCATTCTCCCTCATCTCTCCCCTAACTCCACCCCTTCCCTCAATTTGCTTAATTTTGTAGGATATGCATTGCATTTTATGGCTTTACTTTCCCCCCTTTCTCTCTTTATTTTTCGAACCCCCTTTTGAGTACCTATTTTTTGGTGTCTATTTTTTTTCTTCTCCCTGTCGTGGGGCTTGAACTCTGGGCTTGGGTGCTATCCCTCAGCTCTTCAGCTCAAGGAGAGTTCTCTACCTCTTGAGCCACAGCACTACTTTTTTTCTAGTGGTTTATTGGAGATAAGAGTCTCACAGACTTTCCTGCCCGGGCTGGCTTTAAAACGTGATCCTCAGATCTCAGCCTCCTGAGTAGGTAGGATTACAAGCGTGAGCCACCGGCACCTGGTCTCTGGTGTCTTATTTTGTTTGACTGAGTTAACTTCTCTAAGGAATTGCATCATTTGAGTTCTCCACTGAATCTACCACCCAGAATGTTTAGTTATAGATTCTAGCTTTTACATATGAGAGAAAATGTGTATCTTTTGTCTCTCTGGGCCTGGCTCACTTCACTTCACATCATTTCTCCCCAGTTCCTTCAGGTTCTTTGCAAGTGATGTAATATCATTCTTTCGAATGGATAAGTAAAATTCCACTGTGTAGATATACCACATTTTCTTGATCCATTCATCCTTTAAAGGGCATCTGGGCCCCTGGCTATGGTAAATTGTGCTGCAATAAGCATGGCTGTCCCGGTATCCTTATTGCATCCTACTTTGTAACCTTTCGGATAAATATCCAAGAGTGGAGTTCCTGAATCATAGTACAGTTCAGTTTGTTCTGTTTGTTGAGGAAGCTCCACATTGCTTTCCACAGCAGTGAAACAAATTTATATCCCCAACAGTGTGCTAGAATTCCTTTGTGCCCACATCTGAGCCAGAGTCTGTTATTGCTCATCTTCTTGGTGATGGCCATTCTAACAGGTGAGAGGGCGTCTCAGTGATGTGATTCACATTTTCTTTATGGTCAGAGTTGTTGAGTATTCCTTCATGTCCTTTAGCCACTTTTATTTCTTCCGAGAAGTTTCTATTTGGATTATTTGCCCACTTTTTAGTGGGTTGTTGGTTCTTTGAGAGTTTAGTTTCTTAAGCTATCTGTATATTCGGAATAGAAGGCCACTTTCTGTTGCATAGCTAGCCAAGATCTTCCCCCATTCTGCAGGCTCTTTTTAGCTTCCCTGTGTCGCAGAAACTTTTTCGTTTGATGCAGCCCTATTTATCAAGTCTTCCTTTGATTTGCTGTACTTCTTGATGTTACTTGCCTGTGCCAAGGAGAAGGAGTCTTAAAGTGTCTCGTACACCTTCCTGTAATGGTTTTATGGTTTCAGGCATTTTCATTGAGGTCTTTGATCCACTTTGGATTTGATACTGGTGCAGGGTGATAGAAGGGGACCCAGTTTTGGCTTTCTGTATGTGTATATATTCAGTTTTCTTAGCACCACTTGTTGAAGAGGCTGTCTTTCCTCCAGCCTGTATTTTTTACCTTTTTTTTCCAAAAGTTGGATGGCTATAAGTCTGTGAGTTTATTTTTGGGTCTTCTGTTCTATGTATCCTCAGGCCCATTTTTATGCTAGTACCAAAGCTGTTTTCATTCCTATAGCTCTGTAATAGAGTTTGAAGTTTGGAGCTGTTATACTTCCAACACTGCTTTTGCTGCTGAGGATTAATTGCTTTTTGTGATTCAGAACCATTTATGGTTCCATAAGAATCTTTGGATTATTTTCTCTATCTCAGTGAAGAAAGATGTTGAGATTTTGATGAGTATTGCATTGAATTTGTAGAGTGCTTTTTGGCAGCATTGCCATTTTCACAATATTAATTTTGCCAATACTGGAGCACTGTTTGCTTCCTATGTCTTCTTTGACTTCCTTCTTTAAAAATAATAATTTTCATTGTAGAGGTCCTTACTCCCTTGGTTAGGCTGATTTCTAGGTTTTTTTTTTTTGTGTGTGGGTAGGGGGACCTCAGCAAATGGAGTTGCTTTCCTGATTTCAGTCTCACTCTTCTTTTGGCAGATAGAAAAAGTGCTAATTTTTGGATTGATTTTATACCCTGATATGTTGCCAAAGTTTTTAATCAGTTCTAGGAGTTTAAGGGTAGAGTTTCTAGAGTCCTTTAACTATTGGATCAAGTAGGGAGAGTTTTTACTTCTTCCTTTCCCATTTGGATTCCCTTTATGTCTTTCCCCTGTGTTATTTCTCTTGCTCAGAATTGCAGTACTATATTGAGGAGAAGTCTTGTTCCTGATTTTAGAGGAAATGGTTTTAGTTTTGTTCTTAGTGTTCAATGTTGAGTGTAGGTTAACTTAATCCTTTTGACTGCCCTGAACTACTTTGCTGTATTTTGCAGCTACTTCAACCATTTTCTTTGCAAGTCTTTCTCTATCATCCAGGCTGGTGCTGAGCTTTCCACCCCCTAGTCCCCACCTCCTGAGGGCAGCAATGCCAAGCATAGCATCATACACTACTTCAATTGTGGCATCTATGTTTATCAGAGTTACTGGGTTTTGATTTTCTGCTTTTTTTCTTTATGATTTTTAAAAAAAATTATTTTATTGTAAAGATGCTGTCCAGAGGGGTTACAGTTACATCAGTAAGATAATGAGTACAGTTCTTGTTACCTTCTCCTTTGTTTTTTTCCTACTATCCCTTCCTTCCACCACACCCCCCACTCCTTCCCCAGAAGTTGTAAAGTTGATTTCCAACATAGCATCTTGTGAGTATCATTGTTGCAATGGGTCATCCTGTGTCCTTGTTTCAGCGTTTTGTTATTCCCCTTCCACTCCCCAAATTAGATAGATATATATACAAGATGCAGGGTACCAAAATTTATTATTAAAATTATTATTAAGTACCTATACAAAAAGGTTAGAAGTCCATAAGTCAGATTCTGAGTATAATGCATTTGATTAATGCCACCCCTTCCATCATTTTGCCACATCTTTTCCATTTTTACTACAGCGCACATTGAATATAATGATTGCATTTGCTCACACTCCTTCCCTTTATTTTGCTGGCTTTTAACACATTTACTCTAATGTTCATGGGATTATTTTACTGTTTGTAATACATTTGAACCTATAGTTTGATATCTTTTATGACATTAAAATTATTTGCTGTTATCTTTTCAAATTTTGCCTTTTGCTCTCTATTACTCTCCTTTTTACACACATGTAAGACTTTGTGTTCTCTGTGTTTCACTGTCATGAGAGTATTTCTCACTTTGTTCTTGAGTTCAAGTACATCCTTATATTTCATCTTTTAATCATGAATTCTATCTTTATTATTATGTTTCACTTTTTACTAATTTTTCTTCCTCTATCCTCATCAGGGTTTGAATTCATGACATCGAATTTTTCTTAGCTTACTTGCTTGGGTGGTACTGTACCACTTGAGCAATGCCTCCACTTCTTTTTTGCTGGTTATTTTATAGGTAGAATCTGGAATCTGGTGATACTCTGAATCTCAGCCCATGAGTAGCTATGATTACAAATGTGAACACGGGTACCTGTCTCTAATTGAGTTCTTATTATTTGGATGTTGTCTGTCTCCCAAAGGTTTTGAGCACTTGTTCCCTAGAGTAGGACTTAATAGGGCTTAGTAGGAGGTGGTTAGATCTCTTCTTGTGGGACTCCAGTGAGTTTTCGCTAAAGTGAGTTGTTAAGGAGCAAGCCTGGCCTATACATTATTCTCTGGCTTCCTGTCTTGCTGTGTTACTTCTCCCTCCAAACCCATGAGGCTCTCACTAGAAGTCAAATGAGGCTGCCTAATCCTGTACTTTCAAAACCGTGAGCCATAGGTTTGTAAGAAAATTAATGAAGCCCTCAATCAGGTAAACAAAAGGTGAATGCTGTGTCCCAAACCTCTCCCTACATACCCTGCCATCCCTGGCCACAGCTGACCTATGCTTATGGTGGGTGGGACTGCCAAGGCAGATAGGTACTACCTACACAAGGACTTAGAGGGGACCCTGTCTCCTGGGAGATGGCATGGTTGGGAGGGAGGGCTGGGACAGCATTTGACTTAGTCTTTCCTCCTCAGGACCAAGCTGATTTCAGTAAGGAGAGGCTGAACCTTGCCTTGTTCCCTCCCCATTCATCACAACTCCTGTTGTTAGGCTTTCTAGGAAAGATTTGTCTATTTTCCTTCCTTCCTTATTGGTACTGAGGCTTGAACTCATGGCCTCATTTTTTAAAATAACAATAATTTTTATTTGTCTTAAGAAGGAAATGTTGTCTTCTCCTATTTCCCATTGAGTAGTAAACCATAACATGTTTTTATTGGAAAAAAAAGAACAAATAAAACCAAAGAGCAGAAACACCACCACCACCATCACCATCACCACCACCACCACCAACAACAACAAAAACCCATGTTTCCATTTCCTGGAATTTGTTTTGATAAATAGTATTGTAAATGTTCAGCGGTATTACAGCTTCCTTGGTTCCTCCCCTAAAAGTATCTTATCCTCCTTTAGTCTCACTGTATGTGAATGCTAGAGTCCTATATAATTTATCATGCTGGCTTCTTATTCTTATTTGCCTTTTTTTTTTTTTTTTTTTTGCTTAATGCTCTGTCACTTGAGCCACACTCCAGCTTTATGTTAGCTAATTGAAGATAAGAGTCTCTCAGATTTGTCTGCCTGGGGTAGCCTTGAATTGGGAGCCTCTTGAGTAGCTAAGATTATAAGCATCAGCTACCAGCTCTTTCCTATGCTTTCTAACGTTCATATCTCTTTCCTTTGTAGATTCTCTTTAACTTTATCTCTAGCCTTTCTGTTTTTAGTAGCATTTTACCATTTGTGATCTACAAGGCTGTTTTCACGTTCACATGCTCCTTCTTTCCTTTATTCTTCTTTCCCTAGGAGTAGCCATCATCTAACTTCCTATAGCACATTTTTGCCCCCTTCTGCCAGTATGTAAACAGAGCCATTCAATGTTTGCTCAGTGCTTTGTGACACTCATCCTGATTGCTGTGTGAGTTGCAACCTTTTACTGTTAACGTTAATCTTCCTGCCTCTGCCATTATCCCAGAAGCCACATTTAGGTAGAAGGAATATTGGAGTCTTTATTACACAGCCCGTTGTTACAAAGGCCTGCAGCCTCCAAATACACGTAACATGGTTAGGAAACAGGCAAGAGAGGAAAGAAAGAACAAAAACAATACCACAAACCAATTCAGCTCTCCATCAGCAGGGGGCAGGTCCACAGGAAATTCTCAGTCCCAGGCACTGGACTGACAGGTTCAGTAACCTATTAGCCAAGTGCCTGCCCCTGCCTACAAGGATCCAGACATGCCCATCACTTGGGTGGCAAGTAATGGGTGGGGGGTGTTTCCTTCTTCCAGCATGAAGATAAGATGCCAGACCCTACCATCCACCATGTGGCCAATATGGTGCTGCCCAGACCTGACTTCCTTACTTCAACTCATTCATCCATCTGTTCATTCCAATTTGTGGTGAGGAAACACTTGGAATCTTATTTTTGTTTTGGAAGCACTAAGATTTCAACTGGGGGCTTTGTGCTTGATAGTCAGGAGTACTAGCACTTGAGCCATGCCCCCAGCCCTTTTTGAGCCTCATGTTTTGCTTGGGTGCATTTGAATTATACGTTCTTCCTTCTTCAGGGATTTTCGCCTGACATGGGATATCACACTACCCTCATCAGGAAATGCAAAAATTAGGCAGGAGAGTACTCCTTTGAAAGGGGACACTGGAGTGTTTTCCTGAGGCTGACATCATGAATTGCCACACTTCAGGAGATTTGGAACACTCTTAGTGCTCTTGGGTTCAAAACTACAGACTTATCACTGGGGGAAAGCCAAGGTATAGGCAGAACACATTCCCTTTTAGGCCAAGAGGAGGAGAGTCCGTTCCTCTTCTTGTTTGGTTCCCATTGGCCATAGACCTTCAGCTTGTGATGGCAGTGTTCCAGTTACTGCCTCCTTCTTGAGGCACTGGGTCCACCAGGGAAACCCTAGAGACCCACAATCTCAAGATCCTGAGTTAATCACTGGACAAATGGCAGACCACCTTGTGTAAAGGGTGCACTGGTCAAGCTCTCTGATAAAGGGAACATCTACTCTCTTGTCTGTCAGTCTAGATCTATCTATTGAGCAACAGAGACTTCCTTAAGAAATCCTGAAGTGTAGGGGCTTGTGATAAACACACACATGTGGATACATGCACACACACATGCACATACACACATGCGAGAGAGAGAGAGGGAGAGAGAGGGATGAGGAGAGAGAAGGAGGGAGGGAGAATCAGCTCATTCCATGTGGAGGCTGGCAAGTTAGAAGTTTTGCAAGACAGATTAGCAGGCCAAAGACCTAGAAAGTGCTGCAGTTCTAATTGGAAGGCATCTGCTTGCACATTTCCCTCTTCCTTTAGAAAGTAAAGTCAGTAAGTCTTTAGCTGATTGGATGAGATCCACCAGTATAATGGAGGACAATCTGTTTTACCGAGTCTATCAATTTAAATGCTGACCTCATCTAAATCATCTTCCCAGAAATGTCTATGCTGGACTTTGACTCAACTGGGCACTATAACCTACTCTATTGACACATGATATTAAATATCACACAGAGCAGTACTCATGGGCTCCAGGAGCCTGAATGAGAGCATCTTTGGGGGCTACTGCCCAGCCCTATCCCAGCACTCTCCTAGGCCCCTGAGCTGCGTGTCCCTGTGGGACCTGCACTGGACTTGCCCAGCCCTGCACAGTCACCTAGAGGACAGGATGTCAGGGAGGCTGAATATCATACCAAAGAAGTGAGGATTCTGAGCTCGGTAGCCTGCCCTAATGTGGCCTGGGGCAAGGCTTTGAGTTCCTCAGAGCCTTGGTTTTGCAGTAGGAAGACCCCTTCTCAGGCAGACAAGCTCACCTAGTTGTCAAGAGTGACAGCGCCCACTGCAATGAAGTTGTTAACAAAGAAGCAACTTTATTGAGAATGTGCCTACACTGACAGCGCTGATACTGTGACCAGTGACCCACATACTTTGGTTTTTAAAGGCAAAATTCATGAGGTCAAGCCTGGTCACACACAGGTGACCAATGGGATTATAACACATACAAAGGATTGTATGTCATACCAGACCACACGCAGGTGGCCAATGAGGTTAGTTTGTAATGGCTGTTTAAACCAGCCTATCACTTTGGTTTAAACTGGCATGCAAATTTAGTGGGTAAGGTGGGGGTTTCACTTTTGGTGGGCAAAAGGCAGAGTTTACTGTAAGCATGTGCAAAAGGTGGGGTTTCCCCTAAGCACGTGGTGGTGGTGTCACCAGTTTGAGTCAGCTTATAGCCAATCTGTTTTATGGTCAGTCTTTAACTGAACAATCAAGGGTGGGTTAGGTTGTTAAGGGGAGGGAGGCCAGATGCATTTTTTTTTTCATTCTGGGAACTAGGCCTGTCGAGTCTAAAATCCCTAAAACAAAGTCAAAGTTCAAAATGCAATCATGCCAGCTTGGGCCCCATCCCAGGGTCCACTTCAGTTTCAAGCCTATTTCCTTGTCTGGAAAACGGGAACAGCCAGCCACTCTTAGGGAAATTAAAGAGAGCAACACGTGGTATTCAGGCAAAGGAAAGATTTATTTGAGGCTGCCTCTGGTCAAGTTGGAAGCCCATGCAGCAGGAATAAAAAGGATCGAACCACAGCTGAGCCACAAGTTATCAAGGCCAGGGATAGGAGAAGATGTGGCCACACCGGATGCACTTGTGACCTCAGGGAGGCAGGAGGTGACTGCCTCCAAGTATGCCAGTTACCTAGGTGATACCAAGAGAAGGGAGGAGTCTGTTCCACCTTCCTAGGGTGGAGCTTACAGCCACCATAGTCCTTGTAAGGGTTAAATGGAAGAGAAGTGCAAGACCCCTTCCCTGCCCTGTCTCCTGCACTTGTACATCAAGGCAAGGTGGCAGGCCTGACAGAACCTGCAGATTGATGACGTCCACCTGGCTGGCCCACCATTTCATCTGGTGTGGTTTGAGCTGACCCAGGAGTTTTTCTTATTTCCATTTTACTTAGCCTGAGAGGCAGTAAATTTATTTGAAGGTAATGATCTTGCTCTTTTCCTCTTGTTCCCATAATTTATGACCCAACAGGTTGTGCACAAACAGTTTGGTTTGATATCTCCCATGAATCTTTTGTGATAGTTTGTAAACAAACTTCAGTGTTGAGGACTGAGTTTTAATTAAATCTTGAAATTTCCAGCATTCCACAACTCACTCTCACATTGGTTTATATAAGGAGCCCATAAAACTTCATGGGGAGCAATTCCTTTCACTACAGATATGCTAATTAGGGCTGGCTTCCTTAGGCTTCCTGGAGATTCCTGCTTTATTTTCCTCACAGGCTGCTCTGGCTGCTTTTTACATGAGCAGGACATTCAGAATGTCTGACAGGAGGGGGCAGAAATGCTCAACCAGAAGGCCATTGTGTGTGCAGGGCCTTGTTCAGGGGCCATGAGGCTCCCAGCCCTGCACCAGCACCTGTTGTGCTGACCTTAGTTGGGTTCCTCTTGGAGCTTATGTCCGGGGAGGTCTCAGGCCAGTGTTGTCTGGCCTCTCCTCATGCCACTTACCATAGCACCTTTTCTTCCTGTCAGTGGTACCACACTCTGAAGTGGCCACTGAGGTATTGGGTTTCTTACATAGGGTAGTTTTTAATGCGCCTGGGTGCATGGGGGTGTGCACAGGTGTGTGCCACCTGTCATAGGTGGCAACCAGAGAGTGGAATGCCATGTGAATCTCTCCCGGAGCTTAGGATTGAGTCTGCCATTCTAGAGGGCCATTATCGCAAATTGCTGTCCTCATGGTGCTGGGTTCGAACATGCCCTGCAAAAGCCCCATTGACAACGGAAATCCACTCACTTGTCCAAGCTCAAAGGATGAACTTGGAGAAAAGAGATGCAGCAAAAGTGAGATTTTAATGACAATTTTGTATGTCTCATGACAGGCGTGTTTTCTGAGACTATAACAGCCAATAGCAAGTTTATATTGACCACAATTCCTCATTAGTCTGAGAAATATGAGGCTCAGTTTCTTTCCCAGACATCATTGTCTAAGTTATTGAAGTAAGGAGGTCAGGTCTGGCAGGCGCCATATTGGCCACATGGTGGATGGTAGGGTCTGGCACCTTGTCTTCACGGTGGGGGAAGGAAATGGCTCCCCTATCAGGTGATGGGTGAGCCCGGATCCCTGGAGGCAGGGGCAGGCATTTGGATGATAGGTTTCTGAATCTGTCAGTGCCTGGAACTGGGAATTAACTGTGACCTGGCCCCCTGCTTGGACCCTATTTAGGTCCGGACTATTGGGAAAATAGAGAATGGAAAATTATCAAGAACAGGTGAGGATGGCTTCCTGGGGGTTTGGAGGTTGTGCAAGGGGATAGATTTTGGGGTGGGCTTGTATAGATGTTTGTGGAGGAAGTGGTTAGGTCCCACAATACACCTCCCTTAGTTGTGTACTTTTCCATTTTTCTTACATTTGGTGCTGAAGCCCAGGAAAGGAAAAGCTCCAGTAGTAACTGGATCCTGCTTCCTGGCCCTCTCTTAGAGCCTTTCTGCTACCCTCCCTCTCTTTCTGAGGCCTTCCTCCACTCAGAGCTTAGACCTCTCTGAGCTAAACAGCAGCCTGAAACCACCTGGTTGCCTTTGCCTATTTAAGTGGTGCATCCCTCATGGATGGCCACCACCCCATGGCTTAAGGTATTATTGGTCCTCTGGATAAACCAAGAGAAGGCCTTATCTCTCCCCTTTCTCTCTCGCTCTCTCTCCTTGAGCCTGGACTCTGGATCTCCAAGCAGGAGGCTCTCTGCCATCTGACAAACTCCACTCACCATCGGGACGCCTTCAGGACAAGGTAACCAACCCCGGTTCCTAGCAGAGGTACCCCAACACGAACCTGTCCTCCCTCCCTTCCTGTCTGTGGGGTCTCCAGAGACTCAAGGAGTTTCTTTTGCTTGACTTCCTGACACCTTTGAATTAGGATTTTGGGAACACCCTCTCCTAATTATTGGGATCCATCCATCTGCCTTCCCAAAGTTTTAGGGACACCTAAAAGCAGTGGACAGGTCCCGTAGTCCTACCAAAATGTCCAAAATGGGTTCTAAATTGCCTGTTCCCAGAGACACCCCATTGGCTTGCCTTGGGCTGACTGATTTACAGCTAAAAAATTGACTTGTTTATCTATTGAAATCTGGCCTGAAATATCCTGTAGATAATGGCCATCATTTGCCTAAGTTCAAAAGTTTCAATTTAAATATTCTCACTGATTTAAACAACTTCCTGAGCATCTACCTTCCCCCTCCAGCCTCTACCTCCCAATCACCCTTGGTCCCATTCTACCCTTTTCTATCTCCTCCCTTTCTGTTGAAGCTGTCAACCCAAAATGGGCCATACATTTCCCCTTCATGAGGTAGCAAGGCACGATGGGCCCACCCAAGTCCATGTCCCTTTTACCTTAAATGAGATGGATTCTGTTGACAAAGACTGGGGTCATTTTCAAGCAATCCTCTCCATTATAAGAAAACAGTTTACCAGAATTGCCCAGTTGTACTCTCTCACCTAGCAAGATATATAGCACATTTTTAACTCCACCCTAATGCCAGATGAGAAAGGGTGCATTTTGAAGACAGCCAGGGCATATGCTGACAGGCTAAATGAACAGAATGCCCATTGCCCTGGTAGCAGAGGCTGTCCCTTCAGTTGACACCCAGTGGAATGATCAGAATGAAGGAAGTGGTTCTGAATGCCTTGAGTTCATGGGTACCTGCCAGGCAGAGGGCATGCATCAGAATGCCCACTTGAAAGTCAACTATGAAAAACATAAGATGGTCACCCAAGGCCCCCATGAAAATCTGCCCTCTTCCTTAACTGGCTCTCAGAAGCTATCACTCAGTGTACCAATGTCAATGTTCAGTCTGCACAGGGTGTCCTGCTCCTGAGTATTTACTTCATGAGCCATTGCACATCCGACATAAGGAGAAAGTTACAGCGCCTGGGAAAAGGCCCTCCACCCCTCAGAATGAACTTCTAAACTTGGCTTTGAGGGTCTTTAAAGGTAGGGAGGAAGAAGCCAGGAAGGAGAGAGAACAAGAAAGAGAGCAATACAGGAAAGAGCTACATTCTGATTTCCAGCTACTAGCTGCTGCCTTTCAAAAGGCCCAGTCTGGGGGCTGGGAAGGTGGCTCAGTGGTAGAGCGCTTGCCTTGTGTGCATGAGGCCCTGGGTTCAATTCTTCAGCACCATGTAAGCAGAAAAAGCCGGAAGTGGCACTGAGGCTCAAGTGGTAGAGCGCTAACCTTGAGCTGAAGAACTGAGGGACAGTGCCCAGGTCCAGAGTTCAGGCCCCACAACCAAAAAAAAAACAAAAGGCCCAGTCTGATACACCTAGGGTTGCTAGGCCCTCAGCTGCAAGGAGGCAGGATGAGCCTTCTGCTCCTTACTTCAGTTGCAATCCAATGGAACACTGGCCCAAAGAATGTCCCAATCCAATGTCCCACTCCAAAGCCTCCTACCAAGGCTTGCCTTATGTGTGGACAATGGGGACACTGGAAATTGGAGTGTTTTGCAGCCCTATCCTGGGGACTACCTTAACCCCCATACCTCCCCTCCCACCTGGTCCCATGTCCTGACACAATGAGGGAGCTTGAGTTTCCTGCCCAGACCGAGCATGCACAAGACATGGTGGCAGGAGAAAATTTTTTTTTTTCCTCCTGGACACTGGGGCATCATTGCCACTTCTAACTTCCTGGAAAGGTCTCTCCACCCCCTCAGACTTAACAATTACCAGGGTTACAGGGACCCCTTTTAAGCCCTTCTGTACCCCCACTGTCCCCTGCTGATTTGGAAGCTTAACTCTCAGCTATCCATCCTAATCATGCCTCAATGTCCCTTACCAAGAGATCTGCTTTGAAGTTTATATATACCCCCCTAAAATCCACCACTGTTTTCCTCCTCCAAATGAAAGTGGTCTTGGCTGAGCTCTTTCCCTGCTCTCCTCCCTGAGGTGAATCCCTAATTTGTGTTCAACTGTGGCCTCCTGCCTTGGAACTTATCTGTGTCCCTCCTAAAGATCCCATGACTTTCATAATCCAAGACCAATACCCACTTCCTCTCACCACCTGCCAAAGGCTATTATCCTCCACCTTCTCTTGGCCTCTCTCCTAACTCCTACTCATTCTCCCCATAAAACCCCAATCCTGGGAGTCAAATGGCTCCTACTGCTTGGTTCAAGACCTCCTTAAAATTAACCAAGCAATTTTTCCAACCTGATCTATTGTGTCTAATCCCTACACTCTCCTCTCCCATATCCCCCCTAATTCTCCATTCTTTTTCAGTTTTTAACTTTAGACTTTATATTCCCTTCCCCAATGCCTCCCTTCCCCCAGTCCAGATAGGATACCCTGTATACGTTACCCATCCCCCTTCTTTGGCTAATGCACCTTCTTCCCTTCTAGATCCTAAATGGACGGGCCCTCATAAAATCATTCTCCTTACTCACACTGCAGTCAGGTTACAAGACCTCACACCCTCAAAACGGCAAAACCCCAACATACATCCACGAGTTTGGGGCCTACAAAACTTGGACTTTAAACTTCCTCCAGTCCCAGAAAGTAACATTATAACCAACTCCACCTTACCTCTTCCAGATTATCCACATGACCCTGACTCTTCCTAACTTCAGGGGTTTCCTCACGGATCTGCTAGATGATATCTGGCTGGCACCTCAGCGTATCTCAACTTTCGATGAACTCATGGAAGTCATCGCTATACTCTGGCTACAAGGAACTTTTACTTATTACACACCGGAACAAATCACTTTCTATACCTTGGTTCTATATTTCCTTCTAAATCCCTCCAGGTGCTTTGCCCCCTTTTATTCCTCATATCAGCAACTTCCCTTACCTTCCTCCTTGGACTAATCCCAACCACTATAGGTCTGGGTAAAGAGCTTCGCATACCACCTTCCCAAAGCTCTACTAAAGCTTTCTGCCCTTAAGGGTCCTAGCCCTCAAGCCTTATTACCATGATCCTTGCTGTGTTTCTATTCTTTGGATTCCACACCCTAACTGCTGCCTACCTCCCACAGAAACTGGTTTGGTCCCACACTCTGACTTTGGGACCCACTGTCCTGAGTCAGAAGGAATGCCCCCTCCCCCCAGGGACTCTGTACTTGCTTGCAGGTCCTACACAGGAGCCCCTCTTGAGGAAAGGTTTAGACTCACCCCTCCCTCTCAATCATGAGCATTTGGGAATGGAGGAACCACAGCCCTGTCTCTCCTGAGATGGAATGGATCTCAGTGAAGACACCCCCCCCAAAAAAAAAATTAGAGCCTCTGAACGTGTGCCACAAATGATGAGAATGTGGGGGCCCTTCCCAGGCATTTCTCAAATACTGGTCCTGGGTGGGCTTTGCTTCTAGGGGAGCCTGGAGGGGATCCCCTACCTCAGGACAAGGGTTTTTTTTTCTCTAAAGGGACAAAAAGGAGACACAACTAAGGGAGGCATATTGCGGGACCTAACCATTTCCTCTGCAAGTATCTATACAATACCAACCCAAAATCCAGTCCCTTGCACAACCCCTAACCACACAGGAAGGTTTGTGCCCCTTGCTGTTCCTCAATAAAGAGTCCTCTACCTATTGATGATCAAGACTGGCCTATTCCTTTTCCATTTTCCCAATATGGACAAGCATAGGCACCATTACGCCATGCCACATGTCTCCATGATCCTGTACTGTATTCTGTCTCCAGTCTCCCGACTCATCTCTGGTTATCGTGGAGTTGGTATTGTTTTTGTTTTTCCTTTCCCCTCTGGCCTGTATCCTAACAATGCTGACAGTATTTGTAGGCTGCAGGCCTTTGTTACAAGGGGCAGCCTGCAGATTGCTTGTACTCTAATAAAGACTCAAAGATTCCATCTTCCAAGATGTGGCCTCTCTGATAATTTACCTTACAACAACATTATTTTGTATTGGATAATTGGAATTCAAGCTTTTAACTGTCTTCCTCCCCCCTGCTCCCATCCTTTTGTTTTCCTATGGTAGGAAAACTTATCTGCGTTCTGGCACATAGAGTTGTACCCATTTCCTCATTTTGTTGCCATCCATTTTCCCCCTTTCTAACAGAGTTGGCCCCTTTTTGATCTGTCCTGTTTATCTATGGCCTTTCAAATGCATGGATTTTGTCACATCCGTGAGTCGCTACGCAGGCAAACCACTAGTTGATGAGAAGAATCTGCTTTGTTCTCATAACTCCATGCTGTTCTCTTGGCCTGCTGACCTCCCTCCTTGGGGTTCCTCCTGGTTCTTAGGAAAACTTCACCCCTGGACTTTTTTTTCTTTTTTTAAATTTATTGTGAAAATACTGTACAGAGAGGTTACAATTACATGGGCAAAATAATGAGTTCATTTCTTATCAAGCATTGTAGCCTCTTCCTTTGTTTCCCCTTCCCATCTCATCTACCCCCACCCCCCCACCCAACTCTCCTCCTCCCCCCAAAGTTGTAAAGTTCGTTTTCGACATAACAACTTGTATGTCTCATTGTTGCAATGGGTCCACCTGTATCCCTATTTAAACGATTTG
>NW_012267330.1:453937-479595 GCF_000151885.1 Dipodomys ordii
TAGGGGAGCTCTATGTGGAGTCTTTTGAGGAACCTCCATACTACTTTCCAAAGTGGTTGAACAAGTTTACACTCCCACCAACAATGCAGTATGGTTCCCTTCAGTCCACATCCCCTCCAGCATCTGTTGTTATTAGAGTTCTTGATTATAGCCATTCTAACTGGGGTGAGGTGGTATCTCAAAACAACATTGAGATACCACCTCACCTCTGGACTTTGAAATGCAGGCTGGGCCTTATCTGAAAGAGTGGGACCAAGGGCATCAGGAGACGCCCCCACCATAACAGGACTGTTTACACCGCAAACCCCAAACGGTTTACACGGTTTACACTCTGCAGTTAACCCCCGGCAGGACAGGTCAAACAATTCCTGAAGAAGAGTCTCATCCTGGAATGAATAAAAACCTACCACCCCCCTGCTCCCCATTCCTTGTTTCTGTGCTCAGTGTTTCATGGAGTCCCTCTGCAGCATAATTAAAGCCTGCTCTGCTCTGCTGATGTCTCTTCTTTCTTCTTTCTTCTGCTTGACTTAGTTTCCTAACACTGGTAATTTTCCACCTAGAACCAAATGCCTTGTCTTTACCACCACTTGTTCCTGTGACAGTGCTACATAGTGAGCTCATAGGTGGTCCTGATGGTCCCCATGGGGAATAAGGATTGGGTTCCTGATGTATTATAAGATCTTTACTAGATGCCTGTGCCAAGCTCTTGGCTTCCTAGTCTCCATGCCTGTGGTGTTCTATGAGCGTATGAGCCAGGGAACTAACACTGGTGAGAAGACAGATCTTTGCTGCCACTGTGGGATTCACACAGATCTGAACCCAGGGCCCTGTGACACAGTCCACCCTGTCTCGGTCCCAGCATTGGCCACCTGGATCGGCGGCATCAGCACTGGCTCTGCTCCACACAATGCAGACTGTGTACTATGTGAGGATTTGTGCACCCCTCCAGACTCACAAAGGTACACTCAGTGGTGTTTACGCCCCCTCCTTCCCTCCCCTTTACAGGCTACCTTGAGACTTGGGTCATTTGTGGCTGGCTACCCTATTCTCCAATTCTGGCTTACGTGCCAGCTCTGACTCTACACTGGCCCTAATGAAACCTCCTAGTCTTTTATCCTTGTCATCAACATTTAAGTTAGGACAATGAGAGAGGCAGCAGGGAGACTGAGGCAAGTCTGGCTCCAATGCTTGCTATGTGACCCTGGATAATGGTTTTTACTTCTCAGAGCCTTTCCTAATCTATCTTCATTTACTACTTGGAAGATGCAAGCAAGGATATTTGTCAAGTATTCCATCTGAGTCTCATGCCTCAGCCTTCTTGCAGTCAGATGAGAAGCCTTGGATACTGGGACATAAAAATAAGTGGCAGCCGGGCGCTGGTGGCTCACGCCTGTAATCCTAGCTACTCAAGAGGTTGAGATCTGAGGATCACGGTTCAAAGCCAGCCGGGGCAGGAAAGTCCATGAGACTCTGATCTCCAGTTAAACACCAGAAAACTAATTGGTGCTGTGGCTCAAGTTGTAGAGTGCTAGCCTTGAGCTGAAGAGGTGAAGGAAATGCCCAGGCCCAGAGTTCAAGCCCTAGGACTACCACCACCACCAAACCCCTCCCCCCCAAAAAAAAACCAAAAACAGAAAATTAAGAAATCAAGTGGCAAATGCATGAGGAAGCTCAGTGCTTAGCCCTACAGCTAGCTGTTATCCAGAGCCACAATGAACCACATGTCTGAGCTGATTTTAGTACTAGGTAGAGGTGCCTCCTGCCCCTAAACAGTGTTCTCTGGGTGCCAGTTGTTACCTCAATATGACTTGACAGTGCTTCCTTGAGCTGCAGGTGATTCAGAAGCACCTGGCAAGTGCTCTGTTGTTGGATGAATACATAGGAGGTTCTGTTCTCAAGATGCTTCTCCTCTTTCATTCTGCATCTTAAAAGCCACAGAGTCCAGGGGCTTAACAGTTCCCAGGGAGGTGTACAAAGGGGAGAAGTTTTTCAGAGTATTGTCAGCATGTCTGTCTCATTATTCATACAGGGGGAATGGCCCCGTGCATTTAGCCTAGGAATCAGGCACTTGGGTGATGGCAAATGCCAAGTTGTGTCCAGGCCAGAACCTTGTAACTCACCTCCAAGGTACCCAAGACAGATTTCCTAGGGCGGAGGTATTTTGCCCCAAACATTTATTGAGCACTCATTAATATCTTGTAGTCTTGAAAGACCGAAAGGCATCGCACTATATGCCAACTAGAATCACTGGCAGAAAGTAAGAACTAAGTATTTCCAGTAGTTGGTGTCTGGCTCCAGCTGGCCGTGATGACCTATGACTCGTGTTTATGAGAGGCTGGAAGGACAGCCAGACATGAGATGACCACATATGGAAATAAGAGGGAGACATTCATGTTCACAGGCTGGGAGTTGGAGTGTGTAGTTTCACACACCAAGCTATTCCTAAAGTTCAGTAGCTGACCTGGAAGAGGGGCAAAGGAAGCATCAATGTTGGGTGTGGATCAGTGTGATTGTGCATTGTGTACGCATGTTATCTGTGTGGTAAAGTGTGGGGTGTTACACATGAGTATTGTGCCATAGGTGTGTGTGTGTGTGTGTGTGCATATAACAGTGCATGTTTTCATACCTAAGTAGGTGCAGGTATGTATGCACAAGCATGTTTGTGTGTACTGTGGCATGTAAGCATGTACACATAGGCTAATTCATGTATGTATACACACCACATGCGTTTGACATATATGTCCATGCCATGTCTGTGGGTATGTTTGTATCTATGGTGTATGCATGTGGATGTATATGCTAGCATTTGCATGTACACAGGTGCTTGCATGTGCATCTGTGCTTAAGTGCATGTTGCATATATGTATGTGTGCACCTATGTTTGTGAGAAGCATGGGTACTGACATCATAGTTGGCATCCGACTATTTACCAAGCAGTACTCCTTTCCACCTGATCAAAGGAAAGGGGCACTGTTCAGTAAATAGGGTAAAAGAGGGTGGATAACATGTGACAGTTAATGCGTGGCTCCTTCATGGCATTTCCTGTTCCCATAGTGTGTGGGGCTCCTGCTTAAATGCTTCTTCTTCCCATAATGCCTTGGGTGTCTGCTCAACCCATAAAATGAGCTACGGAGGTTTGGGCACACCATCAGCTATAGGGCAAATTCCAAGGGTGGAGATGTGGGGTGAGTCCTGTACTATAACAACCACTCTCGGAGAGGATACCATTGAGATCCTCTTTGGGTCTCTGTCTTCAGAGAGTCTCACTACTTCCTCTCTCTGCTATCGTCAACTAAACTTTGTATGTTTTAACATTTCTTTACTTTTTAATTCTTGAATGGACTGTGAACACAAGCCTTCCTCCCAGCAGGCACTATCATCGCTTGGATTTTTCCTGGGTGCCAGGCCCATGGGCCTCTTCTCTACTCATGGGTGTGTGTGAGGCTCGTGCTCTGGGCAGGCCGGGATGCCTTTGAGATTGGAAAGATGCATTCTGCTGCTCTCTGCTTGCTACAGCAGGATGTCTGCAGTCACCTGATGTCCTTGTGAGGTAGCTCTGAGGAACTGGCGTTTCCAGAGAAGAAGGGAAAGGAGGAGCTGGCATTTTCCCCATTACCGAGGTGGGGGGGGCTCTCCTCTCTCCCAGAGAAGGATCTGAAGTCTAAGATGAAGTGGAGCAGCTCCTCAGGGTGGCATGCCCACTCCTCATCCCACCCCTGCACGCTGTGGTGAAGTGGAGCTGGCCTCTGACCCTCACAGGCATCACACCGAGCCACAGTGCCCCATCACCAGGCCATCTCACCCCCACTCTGCAGATCAGCAAACAGACTCAGATATGTCAAGTGTCTCATTAAGTGTTGCTTAGCTAACTGGGGACTGGTGGATTTGGACCTAGTCTGTATGCTCCCAAAGTCCCAGCTCCTGCCCCTGCCTCCCAGAGATGGAAATGGTATGCTTGTGGAGGTTTGGAACAGGTCTATCTCTACCAGGGCTGGCTCTGCAGAGGCCTAGCTGAACGTAAGGGCTCTTGGCTGTTCCACAGCTTCACCTGTGCGATTTATTAGAGCAGAGCAGGGGTTTCTTTCCATTTGCAGTTGGAATTACATGCTTTCATTTCTGGGTGGATTATCTTCAGCTTCTTCAGAACCTCTGTCAATTAACAGTGCCTGGAGCTCCACTTTTAACAAAATTATACTTAATCATACCACCTGCAGCCAGGAGGGAGCCTCTGAGAGGTGTGTACTCTGTTTCGGAGACTCGGGTAATTAAAAATCTAATGTTCTCCAGGAAGGGAATAAAAGACACCAAATCATGATGGCCTGAAAGTAAACATGATTAAAAAATCTTTCTCACAGAGAATTAATATTTAATCCTCGTTTCTCCTTCCCAGGGCTGAGGTGTGGAAAGCAGTTCTCTTTGAGTCTTGGGCTAAATGTCAAAATTTACATTTAAATGGGTCTGTTTTGTAGGGAACCTGTAGCTGCTGGGAGTCCTAATGGGAGTGTTAATTTGTATAGTCTTAGATGTGCAGGCTTGATTAGAGCACAGCCTGGAAACAAGTCCTCCAGGCCACTTTTCAAAGCTCCTTAATGGGGACTCTGCAAGCCAAGCTGAACTTCCTCCCAGACCGGCTGTAGGCCACTTCCTGTGGAGCTCAGTAACTTATTGACATCCTTTTTCCTTAGTTCTCTCAATGCCTGACAGTGTGGATGCTGCTTCTTTCCTTTAGGAAATACAAGGACACAGTTGAGGAACTGGAGGTAGAGACTGCAGCACCAGGGCAGGGCTTGTCCACAGCAAAGCTCCAGCCTGGACAGCCTGTCCACGCGGCTAGCACCAGCCCTGGGGACCCGGCCAGCAAAATAAATTTAAGTCTCTTTAAGGAAAATCTGTTTACTTGATGCCAGACACATAGAAAATCCAGAGACACTTTTTGGAAAAGAGGGACAAATTAAGGCTGGAGTGACAAGTGCCATTTGTGGTTCATTAAGGTACGTAGGGTTAGGGCAAGAAAAAAGTCAATAAAATGGGGGAGTTTCCTGTAGTGTGGGACTCAGGGTCAGACTCAGATATCCTGAGACAGTTTTATCTGCAGGCACTGCATCCCCCAGTGAGTGCAGGCCAGTGGGGAGACATGTATTTGACCCCAGTTAGGCTGGCAACTGGGACAAAGGCCCACATGGTGGGAAACCAAGCAAGAATACAAGTCACTTTTCTTGTTAATAACCAGGGTGGTAGGTTCTGAGCCTGCACATGTGCTTAGATCATTGCAAAAGCAGAAGGCAGGCCTTCCCACGGCTGTCCATTATATGAAGGGTCCAACTAGACAGATATTTACATCCAATCGGGATGGCCTTTGGCAGTGAGCCACCACGGCTTAACAAACTAAACAGAAGATCATCCCCCAAGAGGGAGGGGACTAGGGATCAGATACCTAATGGGATAAGACAAAGAAGCCTTGGATTTTCCCTGGAGAGGTGATTGGAAAATCCCCTCCCCACTGGAGGAATCTGCTAATTCTTTCTTTCTACTTTCTTTCATGAATTTCCTGTCACTTTCAAATAAATTTACTCTTTACCTTAAACATTCATTTGCCTTTTTATTCTTTAAAGGGCAGGGACAAAGAACCTGAAACCCCTAGATGGTATTGTATCAATAGGTACCAGTGCTGAACACAGGGCTGGTTTAAGTTGCATCCGTATGTGTGTGTGTGTGTGTGTGTGTGTGTGTGTGTGTGTGTGCGTGTGCGCATGTATGCGCGCGCGTGCATGCACATGAATGCATAAACTGTGGGATCATACTTTTTCTCAGACAGGACGAAGAGGCTCTGGGAGACCTCTAAACTGTCCAGAGTCTCCAGTTAAATTCAGGGTTGAACTAGTCTGTCTGATGCCAGGAGTGGGACATTGCCTTTTTTTTTTTTTTCTGTGAAACTCTTGTGCCTGGTCTAAGCCTTCTCCTCAGTTTAGATGCTGGAGAGCTGGAAGGCTCAATTTTGATTTGTTCAGGCACGGCAGGCAGCAGGCTGAGAGCATCATGCCAGTCTCCTGTGTTCCGGCAATCCTGATAGGTCCCTTGGGCCAGCTTGCTTTCCCAGTCTGTGGTCACTATTATGGCATACATTGTCCTCTCACCTTCAGCATTTTCCTCACCTTTGGCAAGTGACACCCACCTAACTTCTCAAGGAAGAGGGACACCATCTGTAGACTCCCCAGCTTCCATGTACCAGCACTCTCCCTCCTGGTTTCTTATGAAGACTGTGCTTGTTTCTCTTCTGAGATTGATGGTTTCCCACCCTCTGAATCCCCTCCCATCTTTCTGCTCACTGGCTTCCCCTAGACCTACAGTACCCCATATCTCCATCTCACCCCCAAAATCTCCAACGTTACCCATCTGGCTCCTACATTCTCTCCTATACACCCCTTTCCTGACCAAGCAAGCTAGAGCAGCAGTGAAGTGATGCCCTCAGAGCAGCATTGCTGAGTTCTCCTTCATGTCTCCATCCATGCTCTTTAGGTGGGAGGTCTGAGGCTCTAGAGACCCAGGTGGCATCCAAGACATCCAAAATCATCATGCCTGAGATGAAGCAAGCCATTCATCTCTGCTGGACATGTGTAGGATACCTCCTAAACTTCCTCCTGTGCACCAGCCTCACCCACAGCTGACTGAGAGAACTTTGCAGTTAGATTAGCTCCACGGGCCCTATTCCTGCCCATGCTGGCCCCTGCATGCTGCTTCTGCCTGGACCCTGGCATACCTCTGTGGTGCTTAGCCCAGTTGTGACTGTGTGTGAATGTGTTTCTGGAGGTCTGGTTTTCTCCACAGCTGCAGGCTGCATGAAGCATGATCTGTTGAACCATTAGACATTGGGCTAGGTGGCCAGCTCTTCCTGGTTAGGAGAGTGCACAGCTAAATTTATCTGTGGGTATTATCCCCCTTTTTCTTCCCACTCTCCTTCTGTTTCCCTCCCTCCCTCCCTCCCTTCTTCCCTCTTTCCTTCCCTTTCTTTCCCCTCTCTCTTCCCCCCTCCTCCCCCAGCCTCCTCCTGTCATATGCTCTTTACTCTCCATTAGAAGGGGCATAGTCTCTATCCAAACATCTTCCTGGTCTCCCCAGAGTAGTAGTGGTTCTTAAACATCAGTGCTAAAATCAGAATTACCTAAAAAGGTGACCAGGTTCAGTGGTGTATACATGTAATCCCAGGAGTCAGAGATTGGAAAGACAGCAGCCTACAGTCAGCCTGTGTAAAAACTTAGTGAGACTTCATCTCAAGTGACAAGCCAGGGTGGTGGTACAGTTTCTTTTCTTTTCTTTTTTTTTTGTCTGAGACTGGGACTTGAACTCAGTATCTGATGCTTTGCTCATTGGCTAATGTTCTATCAATTGAGCCATGCCTCTACCCCTTGTAATGCCAGTTTCAAGGAAGGTTTAGGTAGGAATATCATTGTTAGAGACCAGTCCAGGAAAAAGTGTGAGACCCTATCTGAAAAGTAACCTGATGCAAAATGGGCTGGAGGCATGACTCAAGTGGAAGACTACGAGCCAGTACAAAGCTCTAGTACTGCTGAGAAAACAAATACTCACTTGGAGGGCTCAAAAAACACAAATTTGTCAGCTGTACCCACAAGTTTGAGTTCTGCAGATCTGTGTTGGGTTTCAAGAATTTTCACCTTTAGGGCTGGGAAGTTGGCTCAGTGGTAGAGCACTTGCCTTGCATGCATGAGGCCCTGGGTTCGATTCCTCAGCACCACATAAGCAAAAAGAAAAAAGCCGGAAGTGGTGCTGTGGCTCAAGTGGTAGAGTACTAGCCTTGAGGTGAAGAGCTGAGGGACAGCGCCCAGGCCCAGAGTTCAGGCCCTACGACTGGACCCCCTCCCCCCAAAAAAAAGAATTTTCACCTTTAGAGATTCCCAGGTGTTGCTGGTGCTCCAGGGATTATTTGTTTTAGAGAACAAGGTCTAAGACAGAAGGAGGCACTTCTCTTAGAGTAGAGTAGGGATTTTGGGCTGAGTTCCTTGGTCTCATTGAGGCTTGAGAAGGATTTCAGGTACAGAACTTTCACTCTTAGTAAAGATGAATCTAAAATTAGGAGTTTATCAGCTTAATAGGAAAAGTGAGAAGATGTTGAAGCTAATCATCAAACCCATCAATTTACAGTTACTTAGGTAAGGAGAAGTTGCTCTGAAGCATCAATGTGGTGTGTAGAGTGACTCTTGGGAGGAAGGCTGACTTTCCTCCCTGAGCATAGCAGCAGGCTAACAGAGCCCAGCCTTCCCATTCTGCATGCACTTTTTGAGTTCCTAACATATGCCAGGAATGTGCTGAGTACTGGGGACCAGAGATGACAAAGCTTTGTTATAGTTTGACTATAAAAGTGTCCCAAAGAGACAAAGGTTAAGGCCTGGTTGTGACCTGAGGCATTAGTGGGAGGTGGCAGAATGTTGTGGGGATGTCACTTACAGAGAGGAAGTTAAGTTGTTGGGTGAATGCCCTCAAGAGAATGTTGAAATGGAAGCTTCTCCTCTGTTTCCAGGCTCCTATCAGGAGAGTTTACTTCTCTAACAAACATCCCTGCCATGACGTACTGAGTCACTATGGACCTAAAATAACAGGACCAATTGACTGTGGATCAAAACTTCTGAAGCCATAAGCCAAAATAGACCGTTCCTATTTTAGGTGATTGTCTTAGGTTTGTTACAACAATGGAAAACTGATTAGCTCAGGTCCCTGGGTAGCAAATACATTTCCTGCAGCGGGTACTAGAAGAATCGTTGGTTTTTTATTAAGTGCTGCCGACTGCCAGGCACTCACTTCTGGGCATTTCCTTCCCTGTAAAGATGATGCCATCAGCTTTGTTTTGTGGGTGAAGAACTGTCCCAGCAAGGAGGAGTGGGGTGCCCATCAAAGTTTACATTTCTGACCCATACAGGGATTAAAACACTACTTCAAAGGCACAGAACACTCTCACAAGAGTCACATAATTGTTAGCCCAGTGTGAAGCAGAAACCCTGCTAACTGGAGACCTGACCAGTAAAGAACAAAGCTCTCAGAATCAGTGAGAATTGTAATCAAGACCAGCAGATGTTAGTGCACAGAATTTGGGAAATAAGTTATCATTCAAACTTGCCTGATTAATTTACTCACTGCAAAGAAAAACATGCAGCTGCTGTTTAAATTGAAATGTCCAACTGGGATATTGGCAGAAACAATTGCAGCCTATCTGTTGTCTTGTAAGGATATTAGCAGGGCTCCCACTAGACACACAGTTTTCCAGGTAATACACTCCTGCGCAGGAGAGGGAGGTAGCAGCAACCTCACAGATCACACTCACTGTGCCGTAGGCCCCAATCTAAAAATCCATCTATGTAAGTGCAGTCAAGCTTACATGACAATAGGTAGTATTATTATTTCTATTCTGAAACTGGATTTTTAGACCCCCAGGACCAAACTCCAGGAGTCCTACATGAAGCTCAACTACTTACCCCCATCTACCAAACAAAGAGACATGGTAAAGAGCAGATGAAAGTTTAGTGTGTGGAATCCATCAGAAGACAGCCCTTCAATCCATCTTCAGCTATCTTCTGAGAAAGCCATTGGCTTAAGGTTGAGTAGGAGACTTGAGGGCAAGAGGTACACATGTTAAAACAGACCCAGGTCATAGGTATGCAGCCGGGTTGACCATTGCTCAGTCTTTTTCCTCGGAGGAGTTCCAGAGAAGTGGTTCCTACTTTATTCCTGGAACAGAACAGAAACAAGGTGGTCTCCAGAATCTTTGGCCATTTGCTTTCAGATAATAAGAAGACATGGCTTGTGTGAGGGGATTTTGCCTTCTACACAACATGGTTCTCACTGAATCTCCTCCTTCCTCCTGTGAACAAGGTGTCTGCAAGGAGGTTTTAGTAGAGAAGAACAGCACAGATGGAGTTCACAGGGACATAGTTGGGGGACTTGTAGTTAGTTCAAAGGACCCAAGGAAAGCATCTTTGAAGCTTCCTGTGACAGTTTCACAGGCAAGTGGAGGGTAAAGGACTTCTCGCAGGTCACAGAGCTGTCCACGTATCCAAGGATTAGAGAGCTTGCTGAATGCCTGAGTTGAGTAATGGTTTGCCAGACATGGCTTCTTTACCAGCCACAGCATGACCACAGTGTGTCTCCAGGTGGCTTAGTTGTAGACTGAGGCATGAGAAACATGGCTTGAAGTACTCAAGATCATGCAGAGAAGGGAAAGTGAAGAGGTGCTTTGTCATCTTCAACACCTGCTACTGGTGTTTGGCTTGGAAAACAACCTCTAACTATCTGTTCCAGTTAGAATGGAGCGCTATGTTCATTGTAGGCTCACATGATGAGGGACAGCAGATAATCCTTCTCCAGGGCCACAGAAGTGATCCTCTTAATGTCTAGTCCTAGGAGGAATGTGGGTTGAAGGAGAAAAGGAAAAGGAAAAGAATGAGAAAGGGAAGAAGGTGCATACAAGCAGAACACTCACTGCTCCTATCCCAAACAACAGGGCTCCTGTGTGCGCTGGACCTCCTGCCCACTGCTGCTTTCGTCAGCTCAAAAGTCTCCTTTGCTGGCCGCCTCCTTGAAACCCCAGCCTGGCTCTGAGCTTAGAAACACCATCTGATTCTCCTTGGTGTTCCAGCTGGTCTTCTGCTATGGCTGAATTGCTCTATCAAAACTTCTGTTGAAAGTTAATTCTCAGTGTGAGGTATTAAGAGGGGCTATCAAGTGGTGGGGGCAATTAAGAGGTTAAGTCATGAGAAGTCTGCCACCATGAATGGGTCAACCCATTCAAGGGTTAATGGATGAATGAATATTGGATGAATGTATTATCTGAGATGGAGCCTGGTATAAAATCTGGTCTGGTTCTTCCTCTCTTATGAACCCATCTGCCCATATGATGCCCAAGGCTCTTCAGGGTTCTTCAGTTTCTACCAGCAACAAGGCCCTAACCAGTGGTGGTCCCTTGATCTTGCATGGCTCAGTCTATAGAGCAATGCAACAAATGAACCTCTTTTCTTAACACATAGTCCAGTCTCAACTGTTCTCTTATAGAAGCAGTGAATGAAGCAAGACTCTTCTTTCTGGTTATGGCTTGAAAAAATCTTTAGCCCAGAGTTTTCTTAAAGATTACCAGATAATAACCCATCCACTTGACTTCCTTCTAGATGATTCCTCCCCTTTACTTAGTATTGTCCCCTTCTTGAGCCCCCATATCTGTTGGACACTGATAATTTGTCAGGATGAGTCTTGGAGGTGAGGTGAGGCTTCTCTTCCACTCACTTACTTTCAAACTCTGAATTTTTCTTTTTGCTAATATACATCTAAAAAGAGACAAGAGGTTGCAGAGAGATTTACATCTTGATCTGCTCTAAACATAATTGCGTATGAGTTCTGGAGTAGCGGGTGTGAGAAGGGTCGTGTTTGCTAATGGAGGAGGTAGTTCTGGGAAGATCTGTCAGATCCATTAACTTATAAATGCATTTCAAATTCAAAATCATATTCCAGAGTTATTTGGGCTGTCTCAGGAATATTCCAGTCAATTGATCTTCACTGGCTTGCCTCATGGGTTCCTGCACTTAATGCAGGATTACTATTCTTAAAACATGTGACCATATCTTAAGGCCAGGCTGCTGTGGAATGTGGTAATGGTTGAAACTCCTCCACCTGATGCAGGTGGCAGGCAGTCCCACTTCCTTGGGTTAAAAGACCCAGATGCTTTCTTCATTGCTTTTTTTTTTTTGGCTAGGACATGTTTAACTAATCCCATCAGTTCTCTGCAACATTTTCTATAGTATCACTGTCTTCTAATTTTGGCTATACTTGGTGGAAATTTCCTAGACACTGTAGGAGTTCTAGGGGGCAAGAACATACTTCCCAGCTGCTCTCACAGGAAAACACTATCACATATTGAGCACAAACTTTTAAAACTACTTACACAAACTACAATAAAAGTTTAAAAGTTAGGATTTGTGGAGGCTATTTTGCTTGAATTCTCACATGGTTGAAGGCCTTTTGGTTTGCCTTTTCCAGTGGCAGTTTTGGTAGTTCTGTTTTTAGATTTTATCTTTTTCATTATTTAAAAGCTTTTTGATTAATTCACAAGAATTATATGCACTTACCCACCTAATCTTTGACAAGGGAGCCAAAAAAAATAGGATAGAAGAAAGACAGTCTCTTCAACAAATGGTGCTGGCAGAATTGGCTAAACACATGTAGAAGACTGAAGTTAGATCTTTATATATCACCCTGCACCAGAATCAATTCCAAATAGATCAAAGATCAAGGTAAAAGCAGATACGCTGAAAATATTACAAGAAGGAATAGGAGAAACACTAGGGCTCCTTGGCACAGGTCAAAACTTTCTTAATAAAGACCCAGAAACACAACAAAATCAACGAAAGGCTGGATAAATGGATTGCATTAAACTGCAGAGCTTCTATACAGCAAAGGAAAAGGCTAGAAAAATATATTGTAACTCCACAGACTTGGAGAAGATCTTCACTAGCAATACAATGGACAAGGGCCTCATATCTAAAATATGCCTACATCTTAAGAAATTACCCCACTTCCAATAAACCCCCAAGAAACAGCCACCCCATTAAAAGGTAGCCTAAAGACTTAAAGAGAGACTTCTCTGAAGAGGAAATAAGAATGACCAGGAGATACATGAAGAAATGCTCAACATCTCTAGCTATTAAAAAATGCAAATTGAAACAACATTGAGATTCCACTTCACCCCAGTTAAAATGGCCATTATCAAGCAATCTAATAACAACAGATGCTGGTGGGGATGTGGCCAAAGGGGAACACTACTAAACTGTTGGTGAGATTTCAAATGTTTCCAACCACTCTAGAAAGCAGTATGGAGTTTCTCAAAAGACTAAACATATTGCTCCTCCATAATCCAGGAATCCCACTTCTGGGCATTTACCCAAATGACCACAAACAAGGCCATACTAAAGCTACCAGCACAACCATGTTCATTGCAGCATTATTTACCATAGCTAAGATATGGAGCCCACCCAGATGTCTCCCAGGAGATGAATGGACCAAGAAGATGTGGTATATATGCACAATGGACTTCTATGCTTCCACCAAAAAGAATGATACTGCCCCATTTGTAAGGAAATGGAAAGACTCAGAAAAATATTACATTAAGTGAAGTAAACCAGACCCAAAGAAAAGTAGGTTGCATGATTTCTTTCATTTGTATGAACTAGAATAAGTCTATGATCTTAACTGCTTAGTGCATAGGGATTATATAATGAAGTGTATAAACATGAACTTTAATATATGGAAACAAGAGGTTCTTATGAGGCCTTGTATGAAGTTTGTTCTTTGTTTCCTTTCTCTTAGTTTTCTGTAACTTGTGTCTTGTATATGAGATTATTCAATGTGTAGAAGGGAAAGGGAATCACAGAAACAGCAGGACAAAGGATGAACCAAAGCAACATTGATACTTATTTGACACTATGCTGGATATGAATACTACAACTTGGGAGGGGAGGGGAATAGGAAGGGTAAGTGGGAGATAATCAGGGATGGGGTAACAATGATTAAAAACAAATGTACTCCTTACCTTACTTATGTAACTGTTACCACCTTTTCAATAAAAATTATATATATATGTATAAAGAATTATATGCAATTATAAGACAAAGTGTGATGTTGTGATACATGTATATTGTATAATGATTAAGTCAGGATAATTAGCATATCCACCCTCTGGGACATTCATCATTCTTTTATGGGGGTCCCATTTGAAACTGTCTCCAAACTGTTTTGACTTATGCAGTGGTTTACTATCACTTGGAGCTGTCATTCCTCTGTGCATCAGCACAGAGCACTCCTGCCTCGTTCCTTTCTATCCACTGACCAGACTCTCCTTATTTTCCCTGACCCATTTCTAAAGGTTTACTTTCACCAGTTATATATCCATATTACACTGAGTCAAATTAGACTTATGAGACACATAGTCCACTTCCCACCCATTTCTATCTGTGGTTCCTGCTCCAAGTTCCAACTCTTTGGTCTCTAAGCTCCATACATAATTTTGCATATACTGGTCTTTCTAAGATATTTAAAATATGTATTAAAGTAGATTTAATTTAATAGTTCAGTAGCATTGGGTATACTCTCAAAATTGAGTATACATCAGTAGCTCTATCTAGTTTCAATTTTGTATATAAAAAATAAAACCTCTATTTCAGAAATTTAATTTTTTTATTATTTCCATCCCTTTATTGAATTCCTTCTCATATCCTATATTGTCTTCTGTAGTTTATTTAGCTCTTGTTGTTTATTCAATTTGTCTTATTTGTTTACATCCTTTGTGAATTTTTTTTACATCTGTTATTTTATTTCAGTAAGAAATCTTAGCATTGTTTGATTGTTCTTATTGCTTGGATCTTCTTCACTTAAACTTATGTCCTTTTTTTGCAGCATTATTGGTTTTTGAGGGAGACAAGTCCTCATTTATTCAAAAAAAGTTTCCTGATCTTTCACCGAGACTTATAATTTGGGCCCAGGATATGTTGAAATTTTAGTTTCCTACTCATTTCTATTAACATGGGGTGATGGCTCAGTAGTGATTTTTGTATAGCAAGCAAGTCTCAGTTGAAAAATAACTGATTTCAGTGCTTGAGACACAATGTATGAGATGCCACTCATGTTTAGTTTTACAGGCCATTGCAAATGGCAAACCATAGCTTTGTGTTTGTGGCACATGTTACTGAAAACCAATCACTGTAATGATCCCATCTTTTTAGATAGATATGAGCTCCAAAGTGTGTCTTTAAGTTCCAGGAACACCTTCTTTAACTAGGGTAATAGTAGGAGACAAAGTGGATGGTCCTATTGGATTAATACTAGATATTTGGTTAAAATTTTTGCTGTTTCCTTTCACCAACTCTGACTCCCTTGACGTAACTCTTAACATTGATTAATACCCACATTCTATGGAAAAGTGCTTTTGGAGTTATTAAGTCGTGATTGTTTCTTGATACTGGACTCTCAGAGAAAATTTCTCTGTATGGCCACTCTCTGTGTGGCCATTTCTCTATATGGATACTCTCTGTTAAGGATATTGGGGACATAGACTATTTTAGTGCTCAGTAGCTTCTCACAATGTATTAGTACCCACTTCCCAAGTCTTTGAATTGGCAGTGAGGTTTAAGAGTTGTTTTTACTTTTCCTGTAGCTAAATTTGACAATCCCTTGGTAGGACCAGATTTTGTCTGGTAGTGCAGTCTTTGTATTCCCGGCCACAGCCAGGAGAGCTCCATGACTGCTCAGGACTCCTTACTGCTGTTCTTCTGCTGTGTTGCTTCTCTGTAAAATTTTGGATTTCCTAGAACTTCTTGTATATTCTCCTCTCTTCCAGTCTTTCCTTCCACACAATCTCCAGACTTTTGAGGGTAATTACTTAGCATTTTTAATATTCACAAATATGCATACAAATGTATATATGCATATATGTATAGTATATATTACATTTAGTTTATCTATTGAAGGACATTTGAGCTATTAGCCCATGTTGTGAATAATGCTACGGTGAACATTGGTGTACATGTACTTGGTTTAGCCTTGAGTATTTTGCTACTGAAACACCAAAATGAAATAAAATAATCTCTTACATGTGGACTTTGTGAGTCCAGCTCCAGAGGACAGTGGGGCTGAATTCTGGAAATGGCTGCTGACTGGTTTCTATCTAGCATCACAGAAGAGTACAGGAAGGTGGGCTCTGGTCTGAGAGAAGCTAACATTTTAAGCAGCCAAGTGGATGGCTGTCTCATGGCCCACATGAGGATGGACTGAGGAGAACACAATAATGTTTGGGAGATTAAGCTATGAGAATTGGCTTGCAGATACAAGGCAGGTTGCAAGGTAAAGACAATAATATATGGGGACTGGATATTGGTAGGAGAATGAGAGGGAGAAGTGAAGGATGTTAACTGTCAGGCTGGAGGCTGTCACTCAGAGGCAGACCTGTGCTTAGGTTCAAGGGTTGTTATTGGCATTTGGGTGGTGACCTCAGCCATGGGGATAGATGTAGAGAAAGTAGTCAGGAGGCCCCAGACTAAGACCTAGGGACATTAGCCTCATATATATATAAAGAAGCTGCCTTCCAAGCTGCAAACTCCCATAGGACAAGCCAGCACCCATGGTCCATTGTTCTTTGCAGTCAGCTTCATTCTTAGCAAGCCTCGCTCCTGGAAGCATCACCCACAGGGCATTGCCCACGGGCCTTCTCCCCTGTGGACTTTCATAGGCTGGCAGCCAAATGAAAACTTCCTAAGTGGTATTTTTGGGGCCTCTTGAATTATGTTTTCCTCTCAGGACAGCTGCTTCTGGCTGTGCCCGGATGCTCTGGCTCTTGCTTTGTGCAGATAGAGACCTTGTGGAGCTCTGGGCCCCAGCTAATTTCATAGATGATCCACTCCTCTTTATGCTGACCTCCGGCCCTGTACTGGGCTAGTCACATATGACAGTCAGATACTATTTGCCTACTCTTGGAAGGAAGAAAAGACATTTTGCATTGCCCTTCTGGGCTGGGCATTATCTCCCTTGCTCTGTTGCTGAGCTGCCAGAGCCTCAGTTGGGAGTAAGAACCTCCACTGGGGAGCCATCCATATGAAAGGGCACTGGGCCTGGCAGCCCCTGGGCTAAGTCATGCCACCACTATGTGCTTGGGGCTAGGTTTTTACCATGCTTCTAGGAACTGGCCATACATTATGGATTTCATCGAAGCTTCACTCAATTTCAGTGACCCTGTTTTATTACTAACAAGCAATTTGGACTAAACATTGCCCAAGAAGTAATAAATTTTAAAAATGAAAGAAAATTTAAAAACAAGAAGTTTCAGTTCCTCTGTGTGTATTACACAGGTAGTTGATGTGAAGATGCTCACAATCAGACCCATGTTATCCTCAGTTGTGTTTAAATTATTTTGTGATTTACTGCTCTTCATTTTGTAAAGATATTCTTCTAAAAATGCAGAAGGTTCCCCACAGCAAGACAAAGGCCTTGCTTAACTGAGGTGGTACAGTGCGATATTGAGATTTGTTGAGAGGTGGTATGTCTTGAGCTGACGTTGGATAGCATTATGGGAAAAATGAGTCCAGATTCTAGTGAGTGGTTTTAATGTACATAGCAGTAATTTTGGAACAGCAGTGATTTTGGAACAGTAGCACAGTAGATTACATGTGGCTTTACTTAGTTATGGATGCTGAGACCTACTGGTCAGTTTAGATAAACTTGAGTAATTTTATAGTACTGAATTCTATGCATCTTGTGCATTTGTATTTTTCCTTAGTGATATAGTTTCCTTGGGAAACTAGTCACATACCCATGGATAAAAAGGTTTACTATTGTCATCTGGAATTTCTTTGATAGGTCTGGCACAGGGGTGCTCTCCTCTGCCATGAACTGAATGTTTGTGTCTCCCCAAAAGTTACATGTTAATATACTAGCTCAACAGGGAGATGTATTTGAAGTTGTTAAAATGATGTCTAGGTAACAGATGTTTAGCATTCACAAGTAGGATTAGTGCTGTTATAAATAAAGGCCTGTGAGAGAGCCGTTCTCCTTCCTCACTGTGGACAGGCAGAAGGCTCCATCTGTGATCCAGGAAGCAGCTCCTCCAAATCTGTTAGCTTCTGAATATTGACCTTGCTGGCTCCAGAATTATGATCACTTCAGTTGTTTTTTTAATTTTCATTTTTTTATTGTGAAAATACTGTACAGAGGGGTTACAATTACATGGGCAAGATAATGAGTACATTTCTTATCAAGCATTGTAGCCTCCTCCTTTGTTTCCCCTTCCCATCCCTTCCCATCCTCCCCCCTGCCCCCCAACCCAATCCTCCCTGCCCCCCCAACCAAAGTTGTAAAGTTCATTTTCGACATAACGACTTCTCATTGTTGCAATGGGTCCACCTGTATCCCTATTTAAATGACTTGTTTCCCCTTCCCCTCCACAAATTATACCGACATCAAATACAGTGAAAGCACGGTTATACTGTGGAGGAGGGACATACAAAGCAACAAAGAAATTATCTTATAAATGCGTTAGAAATAATTGCATAAAGAAAAAAAAACATTTGAATACATATCTTAGGGTTCATTTTCCTAACATCACCTTATCTGACCTTTTCTGCTTGACTCAGACATATACTAGATACTGCAAATAAGGGAAACCATGGGACCTATGTTTCTTTGGGCTTGGCTTACTTCACTTAATATAATTTTAAGCTAACTGGTTCATTGTAATTTATTGTAGCAGCCTAGACAGAAGGACATAGGCCCCGGATAGAGTTGAGAAGTACACTTAGCTGGTGGTGGTCTGTGGTGAGATGGGACAAAGTAGGTCATGCTGGTGAGACCTGGAGCAGAGGCTGCAGGAACAAAGATGAAATCTATGGCAGTGAGAGGCTGAGGAATTCCCTGGGCCAGGCCACGGAAACCTGTGAGCTAGGGCAAGAAGTTTAGATAGCATGTTGGGGCATAGAGAGGCCTAGAAAGGCATGAAGCTGTGTTGTAGACAAGCTGGTTCAGGCAGGGCTGAATAACTGGGGGTTAACTGGCAGTCCCAGTGGAAGGTAGAGGCTGGAGGGTAACTCAATGTGCCTATGACGATGGTGTATTGAGGACTGTCCTCGGCCCACATGGTGGATGGCCTAATCGTGTGTAACCCTTCAGTAAGGAAGTGGGGGTGGGTAGGTGGAAATCCTTTTCCATTTGTTTGTTTGAAGGAAGACTGCGTTATCTATGTGCTAAATACTATCACCCCAGTCTGCTATGATAATTATCTAAAATTCTTTGAATGTCTAGATTTTTTTATTAACAAAAGACATTGTGTCCATATTTCTTAAAGCCCTAATTGCACATGTCTCTTGCCTAGCTCTCATCCTTTTGAAATGTGCCAGGTAATGGGAGTGTATTATCAGCAGTGGATATATTGATGGTTTCCTAAATTAACATTTTACATTTCCTCAGCAGATTTGTGCTATGAAAAGCATTCCAGTATTGTTCTGTTAATTAAAGTGTTTCATTCCTGATAGAAATCAATGCCTACTGGGTTTGTAAATAATCCTTCGGACATAATGAAGTTCCTAATTGTTGGCAAGGAAGTTCTAGAGAACAATAAAACCACAGCAGTCTTGGGAGGGAGGGAGAAAGGGAGAAGTGGGATCGCTGTTGATCTCATGGTTGAAGTCACTTTCCAAGGGAAGAATGGTGTGTATATGTCTCCACAGAATTACTACATCTTCCCATAACTCTCCATGGTTCAGTTGCTCTTAGGATGAATTGTACACAGAGAAAAGACTGAAGTACTTCACCTAACACTATTGACTGAATTCTGTTTTTCCATTAAAGTTTAAAGTCTGTTTTTTAAGCAGGTGAAGATTCCTAAGTCATTCATTTTTCTTATAATTTCATTGAGAATCTAACTGTGTTCAACAGTTCATAGTTCTAATCATATTTGATGCAGGTTTTTGCTCTCCATGGTCCGCTTTGAGCTTCATAACCATTTGTGTAAAGTTTGAAAGACAGGATTTAGAGCTTTTGCTGATAGGCCAGGAAACAGAAGAATGAGGAATTGTGTGTTTTTTCAAGTTCACCTAGATTGGGTACCATGTCATCTCTCAGAGATAAATATCCTTCAGAGATGTGTGTACTCAAAAGACTTCTGAGACTTAGGACTGTGCAAAGTGTTCACAGATCTAGGGCCTCCCTTCCAAAGCAAAAGCTAAAATCTGAGGTTTGTAGTTACCCTGTGATGCTTGGTTAATGTAGGTGTCATGATACTGGATATGTTTCTGAAAGATGTTGTAAAAGGATCAAGCCAAGTGACTCCAGCCTCTTCTCAGCTTGCCTTGTGATCTTTGTTTTGCACATGCAGTGGATTCTCTTTTTTCTCCTTCCTTCTTTTCTCCTTCTCGTTCATCTTCTTCCCCCTTCTCCTTTTCTACCTACTTCTTTTTCTCCTTATTCTGTGGCAGTATCAGGGCTTGAATTCCATTAGCATTTTCTCCCCTTTTTCTCAAAGCTATCACTCTACTACTTGAGCCACACCTCCACTTCTGGCTTTAAGCTAGTTAATTAGAGATAGGAGTCTATTACACTTCCTTCCTAGGCTGGTTTTGAAACTCCATCCTCTAATCTCTGTCCTGAGTAGCTAGGATGACAGGCATGAGCCATCCACACCCAACTTCAGATTTACATCTTTGCCAAATTGTGACACAGCCAGGGAACCCTGGCCAGGACTCTGGTATGAAGCTCTTGAATCTAGAATTATGAGCCAAGTAACTTCATTGTTCTGTACATCAACTAGACTTGGGTATTTTGTTATGGCAACACAAAATGGACCAAGACAATCCTCATTGTCTCTGATTTGCAGTAATAATTACAGACAAGTCCTCACAGTGAATACAGTGAATATATTCCCCAGGGTCAGTTCCCTTCCAGGACTCCTGGTCTTCCATGTCCATGTGTTAATAGTCTGCCCATGTAGGACTATTATTCCTGATGTTTCCCAAAGTCACGTCTACTGATTGTCCACAGAAGTAGAAATGGCATAGCTTCTCGTTCATAGATAAATACCCCAAATGTGCATCAAGTGTGTAAACACATGTGGGTCCCTGTTGAAGGAGCTTCCAGCATACAGTTTCTTTAATCCTTTCTACAGTGTGCACAGGTGATGTATGCACTCTTATGGAGTCAGGGCTCTGACATTGGAATGATAAGAGAAGGTGTGAAAGAAGTTAGTGTCTGAGTGTGAGTCCAGCTGGCTCTGCATTCCATGACTTCCTGCCTCTATACATTGTCTTGATGCCCTTAGCTCAGTCATGCACAGCCACCCTGGTCACTGCAGTTTTCCTGGTGAGATGAAGGGAGAGGGTGTCTTTGAGGTCTGGGCTTGAGAAAGGATTGAGGGGGTTGCTCATGATTCTTGGATTAGAGATGCCTTTATAACTAGCCACACAAGGTCTGATTTCTCAGACCTTGGCCAAAGATGTGTTACTTGTAATGGACTATCAAATATTGATGTGATCTTTTTAGAAAATGGTAGCTGGTGTTTTCAAGTAAGATAGAGTTTTGGTTTTTTTTTTGTCTTATTTTATTTTTTGTTGTGATAGACTTTTTTTTTTTGCCTTAGCTAAATCACCAGTCCTGGCTGCCAGAGAAAAGTGACTATATGAGTAGAAATCATTATGAAAATGGCTACTGTATTACCCAGAGCAGACCTGCTCTAGCAGGTCTGCTTCTCAGATTAGATGGAGTATTGCAGAAGAAGAAGAAACGTAAAGAAAAAGATTCTATACTGTGCTGGATTCTTACGCATAAATCAGTGTGTGGCCAGTAAATGCCTTCCTGCTCCTGGAGTCTCCTTATTTTCATCAAGATGGCCTTTATTAAATATATTTCCTTCTATTAGCTTCTGTTTTCCAGGTTCTCAGTACAGCAGTGAGCAGCAGATTTTAGTAACAAAATCATTCACATCTGGTAAGCCAAAGCCTGCCTGACCAATGGAAGCCACACCAGAAGCTCTTGCTTGCATTTCTCTTCACTCTGCCTCTTGATCCACCCCGGGACTTCCTGTGTTCCTGTGTGGTGTGTTCTGCTTCCTCTTGGAACTGAAGCAAAATGTCCCTGTAATGGGAGCACGTCCTCTTCTGTTGGTCTTGGGTTAGCTCATATTTTCTACTATGAATACAACATACTTAGCACAGTGTCTGCAGAGACTTGGCTGGGCACGTGGGGAAGACTTCCTTTTTCCCTATCCAGTGCCTCCCTGATAATGTATGCATCACTTTCCCTGGCGCAGAGTATGCATAATTTCCCCCTAGCTTGATGTGTACATCTACTTCCTCTTGGCCTGTGTGTATCAATTCCTCTTTGTTTAGTGTGTACATCACCTCCTCCTAGCTCACTGTGTATGTTTCATGATTCCCCTTTGGCTCAATATATATCTCACTTCCTCTTGATCAGTTTGTGCATGATTCCCCCCTGGCTCAGTGTGTACATAACTCAATCAGTGTGTGCAGCACTTCCCAACTCAGCTCTTTCATGTCTGCCTTTTGTCGTTAAAGACTGATTGACCTGAGAGGGAGGTTGGAAGATGGTGGAAAGAGAATGAGGAACAACCTAAGCTTTTTGAAATGAGGCAGAGTTTCAGGGTTCCATCAGGCACTCCATGTCTAGGGAGTAACACCAAGTAAGCTATAATTATATTGAGATATACACCCCAAAAGAAGATTAGAAACTATGTGGATAAGAAGACAGAAACCAGCGAAGAATTGTTCGGTGCTTTGGCCAAACCTGTGGGCCTTACAGGTACCTTCAGCAGAGAATGTAAAGAGCCCACAGAGGAACAAGCAGGAATGGGAGCCCACAGCCGTGGCAGCCACAATCAGATGCAGAGACAATTTGCTATATCATGGATGGTTTGAAGTAACACAGGGAACCAGGGGTACCCACAAAAGATATTCCCCCATCCCTCTCCCAACCCTGGAGAACAGCATCTAGATGGGAACCTCTTTTCCCACGTGAGAAGAATGCCATTTTTGAAAGTGGCAAAGAGGTGGCCAGAGTACTTGGCCAGAAACCCTTGCTGTACAAATGGCATCTTATTTGAAAAGGGCAAAGGAATCTGATACTTTTGCACCAGTCCTCTCTGGCACCAAACAAAATGGTAGCATAGCCCAGTGGGAGGCAGACCTGCCTCCCAGCAGTGAGGAAGGAAAAGGTCAATGCTCCAGGTAAATTCCAGCATGGCTTGTAGCCATCCAAACACCTTGGAATTACAAAACTGAAAGCCTCTAAAATCCCACAGAAAAAAAAACAAAACAAAAGAAATATATTTTAATATATTATCTATATGTCACATTTACTGAGTAAATAAAAGATGTTAATCTTTAAACTTAGATAAAAGAATTCAGATACAGACATTTGCACAAAATCATAGACCTTTAAATATAAAGAACTATATGAATTACACAATTCAGAAATATAAACATCTTGCCTTTAAATAATTTTCAGAAGTAGTTATTCCTTTTATTAATACATTGACTACATGATGAATGTTACATGCAAAGTTAATAAGCAATGAGTATAAATAAAATTTCATATGTAATTCATAAAAAAGGGAAGATTCATCCATGTAGTCATATAGGACACTATTTACTTCCTTTGTAAATGATGAATGACACCTCACTGGGTTTAGGTATTACATTTTGCTTATGAATTCATCCATCTTTACATTTTCAAAGGCCCTCAACTTAACCTATGATTGAAAATATCCCTTCAAATCTTTAAATCTTTCTCTGATTAATTCTTTTTTTCCTCATTCTGTTTCTCCTCCTTCCTCCCCTCTTCCCTTCCTCCCTTCTCCTCCTCCTCCTTCCTCTTTTTCTCCTTCTTCTTCTTCCTCTTCTTCCTCCTTCTTCCTCCTCCTCGACTTCCTCCTCCTCCTTCTACTTTTTGCAAAGAAAAATATACAAACAACAATAAAACACACAAAGAACAGACAGGTCTTAAAAGCTGAGTGTGTTTCCAGGCTAGGAACTCAGGTGCTGGCTACCCCTCCATATTGGGGAATATTCCAGATATGATGTAACCCTTACACATCCAAGTGCTCTTCAGAATATAGGCTGCAGTTAAGAACCACCTCCCACCTGTTAACTATACAACTCCCGCAATCCCCAGTGCTGCCTCACCTAGGCTAGAAAGTGAAGCTGCGAGACTCCAATCTTGTGAGGCAGAAATTTTTTTCTGAAAACTCAAATCGATTAGATAATTCATCTTTTCTATTTGATTTATAAACTACAGAAAGGCCTTTAAGACTTAGCTATTTCCCAATTGTACTGAAAGTGGAAATCTAGGTAACAGCTATACTCCAATATCAAAAAGGCCTTGAAGTCCAACTGTGCCTTAATCTCCTCAATGTAAGTAGTGGGGATCCCAACCTAATAACATCAGAGATGCATTCTACCTGTGAAATGATGAGCTCTACCCTCTGTTGGTGTCAAGATCTTGGCTACATGGATGGCTACAGATTTCAACAACTAAAACAGAGACTCCACCAAGAAACTGTATACTGGAGCTGTATATCAGGAGCCAAAAAGTCCCCCAAACAAACTGGAGAGCTTATTTTTTTATTTCTATTTTTTGTATTTTTTTGTTTAGATTAGTTTTAGATATACAGTCTATGGCAATTGCTAAGTCAGTTGTGTGCATACTTAATACTGGCTATATTTTTTGATTATTCAATTTTTCATTTTTTTAGTTTTTAATTTTTTTAGTTTTTTCTTTCATTTTAGTTTTTTCTTTTCATTTTATTCTCAAATGATTTTTTCCTCTATTTTTCTAATTCCTTTAATTTTATTTATATTTGTTTGCTTTTATCTGTTTTTCTCTTTTTCTTTCTTTTCTATATTCCTTTGTTCCCTTATTATTTGTCTGTTTCTTTGATTGCATTTGTTTTCATTTTGATTTTGTCTAGTTGGCTCATCCTGTTTTCATTTTCATTTGTTTTGGTCTATTCTGACCCTGACAACAGATTTGCTCACTGGCAAAAAAAATCTATCTTATCTATCTATATTTACACCACAATACCCCTCCCCGAATGTAAGTAAAAGTATATTTAGATAGGGGAAAACATATCTATGGTTTAAAAGCCATTATTTAAAATCTATGCAATTGTAGGCTCTGTGTTGGTTTTTGGCTTTATATTGTGTCTTGTTGTGGTTTTGGATTTGAGTGCATTTGTTTCTGAATGGGCAGAACATACCAGAAACACAAGAAGAAATGGCAGGTCAAGGAGGCTCAACTCCCTCAGAAAATAACCAGGCAACAGAGCAGACAATGAAGGACTTAGAAGAGAGTTCTCAAAATACTTTAAAAACAGTGCTGATAAATATGTATAATGAAAAGATAGAAGCCTACACAAGTTAATTTGAAAGTGTGATGAGTCTAACCAAAGATTGTTAGAGGAATTCATGGAGTTCACAAACTGAAAGTTAAATGAATTCCAAGAGAAGGAAAGGGAGATCAATGAAAAAATAGTCACTCAGCTAAAGGACATGAGAGAAGATAATGAAAATCAAATCAAGAAGAAGTGATCCAAGAGCTAAGAGAAAGCTTCAATAAAGAGATAGAAGCCATCAAAAATGATCATTTAGAAGGCAGTGAAATGAAAAACAAAGTGAAAAGTTTTGACAGCTGATTGGATGATGTAGAAGACAAAGTCTCAGGAATTGAAGACAGATTAGATATTATAAAAAATGAAGAGACAATTATACAGAACAAATCCAAGAAACAAGAAAGAGCTTCCAGGAACTACAGGACTCTGTTAGAAGACCAAATTTAAGACTGATAAGTATTGAGGACAGAGTTGAGGACAGAGAAGAGAAGGCAACTACAGTAATAGAAAACATTTTACAGAATCCTACCTGAGAACGTCCCAAACATCCAAAATGTTTGGCCCATTCAGATACAAGAAGTCTTTACAACTCCAAACAGATGAGAACAGAATGAACATCCCACTGACACATGGATATCTGCACAAGATCAATAGGAATAAATGAATTAATTACTTATAAAGGAAAATTTTATAAGTCAGAATAAACTGTATAAGTTTTTTTTTTTTTTTT
>NW_012267330.1:482744-536496 GCF_000151885.1 Dipodomys ordii
GGAAGGAGAAGGATTGGGATTGGGGGGGAGGGGGGAGGCTGGGAAGGGATGTGAAGGGTAAACAAAGGAGCAGGCTGCAATGCTTGGTAAGAAATGTACTTATTATCCTGCCCATGTAATTGTAACTCCTCTGTACAGCATGTTCACAAATAAAATAAAATTAAAAAAAAAGATCCAACACACCTTTATGATGAAAGCTCTAGAAAAACTAGGAATCCATGGGACATTCCTCAATATAATTAAGGTTGTATATGACAAACCTACAGCCAGCATTATACTTAATGGTGAAAAGTAAAAACCATTTCCTCTAAAATCATGAACAAGATGAGGATGTCTGCTCTCTCCACTTCTCTTCAGTATAGTAGTGGAAGCCCTAGTTAGAACATAAGGCAAGAGAAATACATGAAGGAGGTCCAAATAGGGAAAAAAGAAGTAAAAATCTCCCTCTTTGCAGATGATATAATTCTGTATGTAAAGAAATTCAGAGAAAAAGAGGGGATAACAATGCCCGACAAGGAATTTACTCATTACCTTACTGATGTAAGTGTAACCTCTCTGTATAGTATCTTTACAAGAAATTAAAATTTAAGAAAAAAGAAAAAAAAGAAACCCAGAGAATCCTCTTCCAAGTTCTTTGAGCTGATATGAAACTTTGGCAAAGTACCAGAGTATAAAACTAACCCCCCCAAATCAGTAGCTTTTTTGTATGCCAACAATGAGAAGAGTAAGACTGAAATCAAGATAGCAACTCCATCTGTAATAGCCTCAAAGAATGCCTAGGAATTAACCAAAGAAGTGAAGGACTTCTATGATAAAAACATTAAAAATCTGAAAAAGGAAATTAAAACAGATTTACCGAAGTGGAAAAACCTTCTATACTCCTAGATTGGAAGGACTAAGATTGTGAAAATTGCAACACTGCCCAAAACTATCTATAAATTCAATGCCATACCCATCAATACTTCAACATCATTCTTCAGTGATAGAGAGGAAGCAATCCAAAAAGTTATGTGAAATAATAGAAGACCCTGAATAGCAAAAACAATCCTTAGCAGGAAAACAGTACTGGAGGAATTTCCATGCAAAACTTCATTTATTGCAAAGCTGTAATAATAAAAACAGCTTTGTACTTGCAGAAAAATAGGCCCAAGGACCAATGAAATAGAACTGAAGACCCAGAAATGAACTTACAGACATATGGCCTCCTAATCTTTGATAAGTGAGCCAAGAACACATGATGGAAGAAAGACAGCCTCTTCAACAAATGGTGCTGGCAGAATTGTCTATATGTGCAGAAAACACCTTGCACCAGACTCAATTCCAAATGGATCAAAGACCTCAATGTAAGACCAGATACCCTGAAAATATTACAGGAAAGGATAGGGGAAAGACTAGGGCTCCTTGGCTTGGGTCAAAACTTTGTAAGTAAAGATCCAGAACCATAAGAAATCAAAGAAAGTCTCAATAAATGGGATTGCATTTAACTGAAGAGTTTCTGCATTGCAAAGGACATAGCTAGCAACATAAATAGTAAGTCCACAGAATGGGAGATCTTTACTAGCTATGCATCAGAAAAAGGGCCTCACATCTAAAATATACTCAGCTCAAAAAATTAAACCACCAAGAAACAAAAACCTCAAAGAAATAATATCCCAATTAGTAAATGGGATAAAGACTTACAGAGAAACTTTTTTAGAAGATGGAATAAGAATAGTCAATAGAGACATGAAGAGATGTTCAACATTTCTGGCTGTAAAAGAATTGAAAATCCAAACAACTTTGAGATTCCCTTGACCATTTTCAAGAAAACTAACAATAACAGATGTTGGAAGGGATGTGGCCAAAAAGGAACACTGCTACACTGTTGATGGAATTGTAAACTTGTTTAACTGCTCTGGAAAGTAGTATGGAAGGTTCTTAAAAGACTAAACATAGAGCTTCTCTATGACCTAGTCATCCCTCTTCTGGGCATTTATCTAACTTAACACAAACCAGGCCACACTAAAGCTACCAACACAACCATGTTCACTGCAATATTGTTTACCATAGCCAAGATATGAAATCAACCCAAATACCCCTCAGTTGATCAAGAAAATGTAGTACATATATACATAATGGCATCATATGCTTCCATCAGAAAGTATGATATTGTACTATTTGTAAGGAGATAGAAAGACTTGGAAAAAAGTTATAGTAAGTCAAATAAGCCAGATCCAAATAAACATATATTACATGGTTTCCCTCATTTGTGGTAATTTGAATGTGCCTATAAATCTACAAGGAAACACAATGGATTGTAAAAGACAAAAAGTTACACTTGGACATGATAAACAAGAGTCTAAACATTCACATAGTAAGACTAAAGGAGGATATTCTTAGGAGAGGATCACAAAGGCTCAATAGCTATTTTCATGTGATCATATTAAATAATGTTTATAGAAATGAACTCCAAGGAATGGAAATAAGAGGTTTTAAATTTTACTTTTTCTGGGTTCCCCCCACTTTTGTTGCTGTTTTTGATTTCTGTACTTGTATGTAAGTATCTTTTTGGGGAGGGGGAGAGGAAACATAGAAATCATAGCACAAATGGTGATCTAATTCAGCAGTAATACTCACTAGACACTGTTTTGAAAATGAACTATACAACTTGTGGGGGGTGGTCAGGAGGGAAAAAACTGGAAAAAAATGAGGGAAGGGGTGACACTGTTCGACAAGAAATGTACAGATTACCTGACCTATATAACTGTAACCCCTCTGCATATCACCTTTACAATAAAACCAAATTTAAAAAAAGATTGGTTGACATCTTCAGTGTGAGGCAAATAGATAACTGAGAATACAAAATTGTATTATTTGTAATGTAATTTCAGACATATCAGTTAATATAACAATCAAATAGACCAGAAATTAAAAAGTGAAAAATTGTTTACCTAGCTCCCTCTCTTTTCAGATGTTAAGTTACAAAAGGATAAGGAGGCCTAAGAGAGTTTATCTGCATCTGCCCTGTCACTTGAAATGGTGAAGATCTGTGGAACATTTTATGAATGGGTACAGACACAAAAAAAATGAGAGGTATGTTTGAGAAAAAGAAGCTCTAAAATTTATTTATCATCCCTGTTTTAGGATGAGCCCCAATCACATCACTACATTTTAGAAAAGTAAATAAAACCATTTTGGCCGCGTCTGTAATGATCATGGGGTCCCCTGACAATATAAGCATATATATTCTGCCAGCACAGAGAGAAAAAAGACAGTATATGAGAATTGTGTTAGGTGTTTACCCATATTTCCTGCATGGGGGTGCAGGAAAAGTTTTTCTCCTTGCTGTTTCTCTCTACCTTAGCCTATTACAGTAAAACCAATCTTTCTAAAACTCTCACGTCATGAGATTCTCCTTATTGTGAGACTCCTTGAAATGATTTACATGAGTGGATCCATGATTTTATGTGGAAACTTGGAGTTAAGACGTCCTCACTAGAATCCAGTGTCAAAGTCTCCTTGAACTTCTCACCAAAGCCACCTGGTCCATCCTCTGTCTGGACTTTAGAAATGAATTCTTTGTCATGGATATATCTTGAGTTGTTGACTGATAAAATAGCTTGGTGAGATAGGAGAATAGGAGAAAGTAAAGATTTCTTAGGATGATGGTACAAGGAGACAGGGCAGGTAGCTAGCCAGAAGAGCATAGCTCTGTTACTGCTGCTGATGCTAGTTCCCTAAAATCAATATCAGGATTTTGGGGAACACTTTTATGAGTTAGTGTTAATTTCGTGGTGGTTGGCCCTCTCTCTTTTTGTGGATCCTGTTGTCTTGGCTGTCTCTTTTTCAAAGTATGGTTTACATTGTACCAGAGTAGAAACGACTTGAAGGCTCTGATGGAATGGAAAACGTGAATTCCATCCACCCAGCTTCCAGGGCTTGACTGACTTCCTCATTCTACTTTGCTCATTCTGAGCATTTGACTCACTTACGTTCTACCTGGACCTTGATATTTTTCTGTCCACTCCCCCTTAAATAGGGGCCTCTTCCACATTTATCACGTCCGTCAGTCAGAATACCTGCTGACACAAAGGAATCTTATCATGTCCTGGCCACAAACCCTCCTGAGGTTTCCTTTGACACTTTGGAGACACCACAGTCCCATCAGTGGGCCCCCAGTGCCATGTCCTCACTCTGCACCAGCAATTGGAGTGTTAGACCTCAGGTCCAAATTCTAGGAGTTCCTCATGTCTTGTCTGGCTGCTTACTCCTATGCATCAAATAAAGACATAATGAAGGAAAGGAGATTATTACAGGGTTCAAGCATGCCAGAAAAAAACTGTGTCTTCAGCCATCTTTGGCTGATGTCTTCAGGGAGACAGACATTTGCCTTCGGTTAGATAGAGAGAATTGGTGGCAGGGGATGAGGTATGCTACATGATTAAATAGTCCCAGTTAAAGCTGCACCCTGGTTGATCAATGTCTCAGTCTTTGTCTCTGGAGAGTTTTCAGAGAAGTTGTTCTTATTTCATTACTTGAGTTTTTGGCTGTTGTCTTCCTTCAGGGCAGTTTCATCTCTTGCTACAGGATAATAAGAAGATTGTATTGCTTGTCTGAGGGGCAGTTGGCCTACGTTACAAGGTGCTTTCCTGTCTTTTCTGGAGCCCAATGGGATTGCACGAGAGAATGGCTCAGGTCAAATGATAAAGAAGCAAATGCGGGTAGATGCCTAATTTTCATCCTGCTTTTACTTTAAGGGCCTGGAAGAAGCAGCTTTTAAGTTCCTCCTGTAGCCTGGTGCCCACCCACATTACATCTTGTTCTCATCAATACAGCAATTCATTACCTGTCTCAGGGACTCTGCATTGGCCAAACCATGCCTTTCCTTGACATTTAACATGACTGCGCTGATTTCCCAGGTTTCATCTCAAAAGCAGTTCTCCCATCGACGTCATCCTTGCTCACTCCTAACTAAAGCAGCTGCCCTCGCCCTGTGAACTGCTGTCATATTTTCTCCATGCCTAAACTTATGCCCTTTGTCAACTTACGTATTTGTTAGCTTTCTCTGTCCAGTAGACTGCTTGTCCATTCTTTGATACCATGATAACAGACACTCTGCCTCATTCATACTGTTTTCAGTGTCTAGCACAAACTTGAGGCTCATCAATAAAATCACCTCTCTGCTGGACTAGAAGGTTCTCTGGAAAAAAAGGAGTGTGCTAATTCCATTTACTCTCTTTTAAAAAGGCATCTGGTGTGTAGGATTTTTAATAAATTTCCTAAGATGTAGTTCTTGTTTCTAGCCTGGGGAAAGATTTAGCAGACATGTTTTCTTTCCCCAAGTGGCATTCTGGCATAGCCCTTCCTGGGCCATTAGAGGCCTCCACCCAAGGCAGGGGCTCCACAGTGCCTCGCAGGATGCAAATACTGGGGAAGGGTCCAACCATCCAGACAAGCCAATTGGGACAGAGCATCTGACCCCGAGAAAAACAACCAATCACGTCTTGGAAACAAATTGACACCCACTATAGGATCTATAAAGCCAAGTGAGGTTTTAATAAAGCAGAGGGAGATAGATCAAGTTCTAAGACTAATGGAGTATTCTTGGCAGTGAACTCATTCTTTCTTCATACTCCCTCAGCTCTGGAAGGCTCTGTAATTAAAAACTTCAATATACGTGTGACTTTAAATAGCTGACTGATGCTTCAAGCCCTGTCAGAAAGCTCTGTGGTAAGGTATCAAGTCATATTTAGTTTCCCCATCGGAAGCATCACACAAATAGCTGTGTCTGCCATTAATATACACCCTGTCCCCTGGTAGACAGTGTGGCTCTTTTTAATTAGTAAATAATTACAGAGACTGTAGCAGCCTGCTATTACTTACTTTTACTTCCTTTCTGTTACCCTCCTCCATACCATAAAGTTTGGTTGGTCAAGCCCTGTGAGGGACACAGCTGTGTGTCAGAGATCCAACTCCAGGTCAATAGGGCCCTGTGGCTGGTAGGGTCTTGGGTCTAGCAGGGCTGTGTCTTCTCCAAACACAGGACGAGTGCAGCCAGTGGAGGGTTCTCAACATGTGTAGGGAGGGCTGTGGGAAGTCCCTCTCCTGGTCCATGCTGGGGCTCTATTTAACTAAATTAAAGCAGTGGTAGAAGATAACAAGGAAGACAATTCTATGCTGAGGTGGGTCTGGGGTGAGGAGGGACAGGAGGTGAAGAACACAGAGAGCCATGGACACCCATCTACTTGTGTGGAACCCCTGGATGTGTGCGAAAAGGATCCATCAAGGGCCATAGTTTTAGTGTCATTGCTCACTTGAGACTTTTCCTCTATGGCAGGCATTTTCTACAGAGTGATATTGTCCCTGTAGAAAGCAAAAGCACATGTTGGAAGGAAAAGAAAACATTAGAAAGGACCATAGTTTATGGTTCTCTTAAGCTTAACTCTATGTGATAAACATCCCACAGATTCTAATTTGTCTCTTTTTAAATGAAAGTTAAACAAAGTCAATGAATATCTAAAGTAGTCATTTAATGTTATTTTTCTTTCCTGTTAGCAACAACACTCACTAACAACACTCACTCTTTCTCAAGTTTCTCTTATGTATTCCTTCCTTAAAATGAATTTTATTTTTTCTAATGGGGGTGAGAGATGATGATGATGATGATGATGATGATGACCATAATGAAAGGCTGAGAAATTCCCCTTTGAGGACAACTAATTCAGGTCACCTGTCTGCAGCACAAGACCGGGGCACCTGATCAAACCCTCTAGTGGAAGAAGGGTCATGTTTGGAGGGACATTCACTGGTCCCTTGAGGTTTCAGCTGGCAGGGTCTTCCCCATACCATGTCAGTGGTGGATATGTATCAGTAAAGAGATTCTGCTGTGGGCCTAGGCCCTCTAAGGAGAAGAGGCATGAAGAGGTGGCATGGAGCCCACCCCAAGACCTGCCATGGGGAGGTTGGCAGACAGAGCCACCTAATCCTGATGGGTTGCATAGACCATATCATAGCACAGGGCTCCCCTAGCTCCCAGGAAGGGTGCAGGCTGGAAGGAAGGAGACCAGGATACATCTGTGGCTGGGAGGGTAGAGATGAGCTGATGGGCACTGGTGCGTGGAAGATGGTGCTCCACCAGGCCTGTGACCTGGTGAGGTCCTGCTATCACCACAAAGCCTTGTGTCCTGGTGGACGCGTCTCAGCCTTATCTAACGTGAACTTGAATCCCCATGAGGGCAGGCAGTGGATCTGGAACTACTGTGGCCTTCCAGGAGTTGTCTGGGCAGGGTTAATGCAAGGGAAGGGAACTCCTAGCTTCACTCCTAGTTAACTTGTATCAATCAAATAAAAATTTAGGCCTCTGAGCTCAGGCTTATGGTACTCACTGCCCAATAGAAGCCTGGTGAGCTCCCATTTGCCATTATTACCCTTCACAAACACTTTCAACTCCAGAATGCTCTGCCTCTAGAACAAATAGTACAGACCTGTGGGTCCAGTGTGGGATGCGGTACCTCAGCTATCACCTAGCAAAGCCAATTGCCATTTATTTGCATTTCCTTTTCTGTGTGACTGAGTTCTTCTGTCCCAGTGTGACTAAGCTCTGCTTCTACCTGACTGGACACTGCTCCCATTCCTGGGATATGGAGCCCTGTTGCTGCCTGAATGAGCTTTGTTCTGTCTGAACTCGATTTCTGCATGACTGAAAACTCTTCCTGACTGGGTGAACTCTGTTCCTCATGCCTAAGCTCTGTTCTTATCTAGATGTGCCCTGCTGCTGCCTGTAACTGAGCTCTGTTTCCAGGTGACTGAGCTCTGCTTTTTCAGGTCTGGACTTCTGTCCCTGTGACTAGGCTCTACTCCTGGCTATATCCTAGTCCTGTGTGATTGAGTGCTTGTCCAGGGTGACTGTGTCCTGTTCCTGTAGGACTGAGCTTTGTTGCTAGTGAGAAGCTCTGTGCCTACTGAACCCTTTTCCTTTGTGACTAGATGCCTTAGAATGTCACTGCAGTCCAGAGCTTTGCATAGGTTGCTCTGGAATATTCGAGCAGAGGCACTGCATAGAATATTTTTACTTTATTTTTTAACGTTTGCTTCCTCTGATGTGCCCTTCTCAATGTGGAGGAAGAAAAACATAGCGGGCCGGTAATAAAGGATGTTTGGATGAAGTCACACCACTTGTACTCTTAGGCCACACGAAGTTGTGGGAAGGGAGGGAGGAACACACCAGCTTTGGGACTGGTGTAGACTCAGTGGCGCAGTACTCTGGTCACTTATGCAATGGTAATAATAGTAATAGTAATAATAATAATAACAATAGTAAATCCCAATACTCTCTGACCTTCTTAAACCAAGGAATTGTGTAAGTCCCGAGTAAAATAAAAGTGAAAATAGATTAGCTTCTCCCCTTGGTCTTTTCCACTAGAACAGGTAACTTATGACCCTATCTGATAGTGGTGGAGGTGGCTCTTCAGAAGGTGCAAAAGCAGCAAGTGAAGGTTCAAGAGTCACTCCAGATGGAGAGGCTCATAGAACATGGTAGGGCCAGGCCTCATGTGCCTCTGCTGCTGTTTCTAGGTTCCAACTATGGGCAAGGCAGGTTGCAGTAAGAATTAATGATAGTTTGCTTACATTCTCCTTTTATTCAGCTGAATTCAGTATTTAAAATGGGGTCTGTTCTAAAAGAAACTGGAAGACTTACTCATTAATAACCAGCTACTTAATAAATTTAAAATAGAATTTAATTTTCAATAGTTAACTTCATTTTTCAAGGGCTATATTACATTCATTTATGTGCTGTGCAAATTGAGGAGTATTACTCATCTTGGTTGTTCCAGGGCCCCATGGAGAGTATGATAGATTTACCAGGGCTCTTTTTCTTCTTTCACTGTGGAGGGAGAGTAAGGGGCACAAACACAAAGCCATGGGAAGTGCCAGGCATCTTCTTGGGTGTTCATAGCAGGATCCTCTCTTCCATTAGTGCTGTAGGTTAGGTCTGTACATAACTATAGAGGGGAGATGGATAGAAAGAATCTCACCAGAATGAAGATCCTGTGAAGTTAGACTTTCAGCTCTCTGTAACCTGATCCTAACCACAATATGAATACTATATCCTGGACAATTATCATCACTAACCCCATCATTGCTCACAACACAATCATCACTGGCACCATCAGTATCACCCCAACATGCTCATTATCAATACCATCACCACCACCACCATCATTGCTCAGTCATCACCACTACCATCATCATCATTATCAACACCAACACCACCATCATCACAAATTAACATCAATACCATGACTGTCAATTGACTTTTAAAATGTGGAGTAGCCATGCAAAAAAAAAGAATCATTTTTATCTGATAAGCCAGGAGTTTAGGGAACTGCAGATAATTTGGTGAATACCGTAAAACCATTCCTATGCATTCACTCATTCAACATATAATTATTGAAGCTCCATATCCCAGATACTATCTCTAATGAGTAGGCTTTATTAGTTTAAAAAAGGATACTCTGAATATAAAAAAATTAAGCAAAAATAATTTATTAATGTTTCTTTATAAACTGTAAGTTTCTTTTCTTTTTCTTTTTTTTGGTCCATTGTGGGGCCTGAACGTGGGGCCTGAACCTGGGTCCCGGGCACTGTCCCTCAGCTCTTCAGCTCAACACTAGTGCTCTACCACTTGAGCCACAGTGCCACTTCCATCTTTTTCTGCTTATGTGGTGCTGAGGAATCGAACCCAGGGCCTCATGCATGCAAGGCAAGCACTCTACCACTGAGCCACCTTCCCAGTCCAACATAGAGCTTTTTATCACTCCAGAAACATGTTGAAATCTCTTCTCAGTCCCTCCAACTCCAGGTAGTCTGTTATTTCTGTTACTATAGATTACCTTTCTTAGCATTTCATGCAAATGTATACAATAAATACACCTATCTATGTGACTCCTTTTGAATTGAATATTTTGAGATTCATCTATATAAAATCCATCAGTACTTAATTTCTTTATATTGTCAGTACCATCACCACCACCACCATCATCATCATTGTCATCATCATTATCATCATCAAAATCATCTTATCACAGTTGTCCACCTTAGGGACTTTTTGTGAGTCCTAAGTAGGCTAGCATGAATAAGAAGAGCTGAGAACATCTTGACTCTTTTTTAACCTGAACCAATTCCCTAAGAGCCTCTCTGTTAGAGAGATGGTTTCTTTCAAAATATAAAAGTATCAAGTGAAATTTAAAGAGTTTTCTTGTGTAGCATGTTAATATGGTGGATTAAATGAACTGATATAAAAATGTAGAGTTACCCTTTCATTGCTATAGACTTGATTTTATAATTTCTTGGATCAAGTTTGGTATTATTTTGTTGAAGATTTTTATATTAATGTGCATGAGAAATACTAGTAAATTACTCTTTCTTGTAGCATTTTTAACTTGGGAATAAATAAGCATATTGTGGGGATATGTGGAATGTGTTAGGAAATGTTTTCTGTGCTTGCATTTTCTGGAAGAGACTGGATAATCTCTCAGTCTTTCCTTAAATATTTGGTAAACTTCAAGTCTGTACCACTTTATTCAGAAGATTATTCATTGTTAGTTCAATATATTTAATTGCTATTGGCCTATTAAATTGAAGTTATGTTTCTCTTATGTCTTTCAAGAAAATAGTCTGTTTACTATGGGTTAATTTGTGGATATAGAGTTGTTCATTACATTCCCTCATTCTATTGGAGATATACCCAGAACAGGGTCTTATGATAATTCTGCTTCCTTTTATTTATTTTTTGTGCTAGTACAGAGGCTTAAACTCAGGGTCTTGTGCTCTCACTTGGCTTTTTCAACTCCAGGCTGACACTGTAACTCTTGAGCCACACTTCTACTTCTGGCCTTTTATGGGTAATTGAAGATTTGCATCTCATGGATCTGTCTTCCCAGGCTGGCTTTGAGCCTTGGTTTTCAGATCTCAGCTTCCTGAATAGGTAGGATTACATGTGAGAGCTATCAGTGTCTCACTCGATCTAAGCTTCTTTTGTACAGTGGCTTTGCCATTTTACACTCACAGAGCAAGGCACAAGAGTTTTTAATGCCTTTGAATCGTCTCCAGAATGTGTTTTCAAATTGTGTCTTTCATACTGTTGTGAAGCCTATCAGGGTATTTTAATTTGCATTTCTCTAATGACTAATGCTTGTCTGAGAAATATGTATATTTAAGAGAATATCATAGAAATTTTCATTCTATCCTATTTTAAAGCCCTCAAAACTCAGAGGAATTAGTTCTTAGTCCCATTAACAACTGTTTAACTTAAAGATTTGAGACTATACTTATAAACTTAAAAATTCATTTCTGTGCTAGGATCTGAGATGCGTGTATACACAGGAGCTTCATGATGCATACCAGCATTAAGGATGGAATTTACAGAGCCAGATACTAATGTGTGAGCCTAATTCATATGGAGCCCATGTGAAGATGCAAGGTGCACAGTCCCGTGTCACCACACAATTGGCATATGTATTCTGAGAAATGTGCCACAGTGATGCTTCTCCAACACCATCGAGTATATGTAGAGTAATCGCAGTGGAATCCCACCATGTGGTCTTCCAATGTAATTAAGGGACATGATGCATGTGAGATGTGAGGCTCCAGCCAGTGTAACATTAGGCTTATACTCTTGCTTGGCTTGTTTGAGCAGGTAGTGCTTTACCAGGCTTGCAGCCTGGCTTTTTGATAGTTATCTGAAAGATGGAGTCTTGCAGACTTTTCTGTTTGGACTGGTCTTGAACCATGATCTTCTGAGCTCAGCCTCCTGAGTACTAGGACTACAGGTGTGAGCCACCAGTCAAACCTCTTTTATTTGTATAAGTAGAAGAAACATACTCTAAACAATAAAAATATAGCATAGCCAGTAGCATAGTAGTTTACTACCAATTGTTATGTACTATATATAACTGCATGTCACAGTTTGTGCATTTATACCAACATCACCACAAACCATAAGTAACATTTTTGTTAAAACAGCATTAGTACTAGGCATTAGGGATTGTTCAGCTCCTTTATAATCTTAGGAGACTACCTATCAGCTAGACAGTGGGTTATTGCTGCCAAACTCATTGTGCAGACACTGCTTCCCTGGGACTTGTGGTCCTGTCTTTGCTTGAAGCTAGCACTTTAGCTCTTTTGTGTCTGTAAAAGTCTGTAAAGTGGAATGGAATAGGAGAAACCCTAGGTCTCCTTGGCACAGGTCGAAATTTTCTTAAAAGAGACCCAGAAAAACAACAAATCAAAGCAAGGTTGGACACGGATTGCATGAAATTGCAGAGCTTCTGCATGGCAAAGGACATAGCTAGTAAGATCAATAGAAAGCCCACGGATTGGGAAAAGATCTTCACTAGCCATACAACAGACGAAGGTCTCATATCTAAAATATACCTGGAACTCAAAAAATTAAATCCCCAACAACAAATCCTCAAAGAAACAACTGCCCAATAAATACATGGGCTATAGACTTAAAGAGAAACTTTTCTGAAGAGGAAAGAAGGATGGCCAATAGACACATGAAGAAATGCTCAACCTCTCTAGCCATAAAAGAAATGCAAATCAAAACAACATTGAGATACCACCTCACCCCAGTTAGAATGGATATAATCAACAACTCTAATAACAACAGATGCTGGAGGGGATGTGGACAGAAGGGAACCTTACTGCATTGTTGGTGAGAGTTTAAACTTATTCAACCACTTTGGAAAGCAGTGTGGAGCTTCCTCAAAAGACTCCACATAAAGCTCCCCTATGACCCAGCAATCCCTCTTCTGGGCATTTACCCAAATGATCCCAAACGAGACCATACTAAAGCTACCAGCACAACTATGTTTATTGCAGCCTTATTTACTATAGCTAATATATGGAACCAATTCAGATGCCCCTCAGTAGATGAATGGATCAAGAAAATGTGGTATATATACACAATGGAATTCTATGCCTCCATCAGAAACAATGACATTGCCCAATTTGTTAAGAAATGGAAAGACTTGGAAAAAATTATATTAAGTTTAGTAAGCCAGGCCCAAAGAAACATAGGTCCCATGGTTTGCCTTATTTGCAATAACTAGTATATGTCTGAGTCAAGCAGAAATGGGCAGATAAGTTGATGTTAGGCAAAATGAACCCCAAGACAAGGATTCAAATGTTTATTCTTTCTAGTGATTATTTCTAACATATTTATAAGATGATTTCTTTGTTGCTTTGTATGTCCCTCCCCCATGGTATAACCCCTGTTTTCACTGTATTTGATGTTGGTATAATTTGCGGAGGGAAAGGGAAAAAACAAATTGTTTAACTAAGGATACAGGTGGACCCATTGCAACAATGAGATGTACAAGTTGTTATGTCGAAAAACGAACTTTACAACTTTGGTGGTGGTGGGGGAGGATCGGGTGGGGGAAGATGGGGGGAGTATGGGAAGGGATTGGAAGGGGAAACAAAAAAGGAGGCAACAATGCTTGATAAGAAATGTACTCGTTACCTTGCCCATGTAATTGTAACCCCTCTGTATGGTATTTCCACAATTAAGAAAACAATGTCTGTAAAGTGGTGACTTTAGCTCTTCTGTGTCTGTAAAAGTCATGTAACTATCCAGGCACTGGTGGTTCATCCCTGTAATCCTGGACATTCAGGAGGCTGAGATCTGAGAATTTCAAAGTTTATGTCTATTTTAACTAGCCCACAGGCCCACCTCTGAATGCTGAATTGATTTCTTTCTTAGCACATGGTCTATGGACCCCTTCATGAGCATGAAAGCTCAAGGACAGGGCCTAGGACCTGAGTTGAAGCCCTAGGATGGGTACACATGCACACATATATACACACATATGCACATGCACATACATACATACAAGCACACAGTCACAGAACTATTTGCATTTCCTGCTGTTTCCTGCTGGCCACAACCTTTTCCTCCTCTAACCTTACTGATTTTGTCCCATCTTTCTGCCTTTTGACACACAGGAATTAAAACAGAGCAATAAAAGTAAAGAAAAACATCCTCTAATGTTGCTTAAAATAGTCTATTAGAATCATAAAAGGCTTCCTTCAGTTTCAAGAGCCACCTGTTATAAGGAAATACCTAACACCATGTTAACATCTGTCTTTTGTAGAACTATATCATAGCTTCTTCATTGGAGAAACTCACTTTGCAGTAAAGATATATTCCACGGTTGAGTTTTAGAATAGAGTGTTGCAGTGAGAAGCAGTCTTCCAGGGTAAGGTCTCAGGGCAGTCCTGAGCTGTGCCTTGGGAGTGGGTGTATGCCACATACGTGTGTGTCTGTGTGTAAATGTCATTGTCCCTGGTGCTGCAGTAGTCCAGTCTGCCCACCCCTGTGATCCCACAGTCCATGGGCCCTCTGCCTCTGCTGTGCTTACTGCCAGATTCTCTAAGTTGGGCCCTCCAGAACCAAAGCTGTGGTTTGGATGTCTTAGGTAGGATGATTTCAGATTAACTCAGGAGTATTTACTGTTGCTTCTGTGTTACAGCCCGGCAAGTTGCTCTAGTTTCAAGATCATCTGCCCCCTCGTTAAAATCAGAGCAGCCCTGAGTCACATGCGAGCCGAGTCATTGCTCTTCCTTTCAGCCTCCACCCTGGCCTGGGCAGCAAGTTGCACTCTGTGCTAACCGGCAGTCACCGCTGTCCTTCACTCCCATCTCCTCCACACCTCAGCCCCCTAACTCTGCCTGTGCTCTTCCTGCTGAGTATCCCTCTTCCTTCTAATCACAGGTCTACCCAGGAAGACTGTGCTTGTCACTTATTGTCAGACATTCTCTTCTCCAGCTGCAGTGTCTGACCTTGAGGAGCAGGTGGGATGCGGGTGCTAATAACACATCAGGAAAGCATAGCACCTCCCGGGTTTCCCACAGAGCACAGATCTAGGTCCCATCCCAGCCATTTCTCAGGTTTACTGCTATCACCCAAGTCCTCTTTCCACCTATCCAATGTCCAGAACAGTGAATGACTCCTTCCTCTCTGTGTCCTCTAGTTCTCTTTTGGGATTTTTATTCTGAGTCCTCAACCAATTCCTGCATGGGTGCATTTGCAGGCTTGTCTCGTGACCTCGGAATTGGGTTCTGTATCTCTCTGCCTATTGCACCCATTGCTTTTAGCAGATGAAAATGGCCTGTTTTCATGTCCTCCCAATCTCTTTTCTGCTCAATCCACTGATCTTGGCTCCTGTCACATCACTAGTACATTACAATGTCATGTGCTAGAATCACATGATCAAACAGAATGGAATATTGTCCTCTAATCCTTCTGCATAATTGAGTGTTAACCTCATCTGAAAAAGAAACTTAGGGATGTTATCTTCTCTGTCCCATCCTGCTGTATATATCTAGCTCCCTATGGGAAAACAAAGAACTCCCCAGCTAAGCAAGAATAGATCAATGGTTCTGGCAACAAAGCAAATCTTTATAGTCTCAAGTCGCAGGGAGCAGACATTTGTTTGTTACTGTAGCTCAATATAATTTAGGCTGACTGATACGTAGCTCTTCTTGATGCTCAAATAAACAAATCAATAATTTAAACAATGCAAATAAAAAGCACCATGAATTAATGCTTCATTCTAAGTCAGAATGCTCATTCTCAAAACATCAACAGTGGTGGCAAGGATGTAGAAAAAAGAAACTGCTATACACTGTTAATCGAAATGTAACTGGTAACATGGGTGGATAAGAAGGATTAAGTGAAATGAACCAGGTGCAGATAGAGAAACGCTGCATGATCTCACTCATATGTAGCATCTAAAGAAGTTGTTTTCATAGACATTGAAAGCAGAACAAGGTAACAGATGCTGTAAAGGGAGGTGAATGGAAAGAATTTGGTTAACTAGTATGAAGTTACAATCAGACAAGAGGACTAAAGTTCTAGGGCCTGCCACACATTAGTGTGGTTACAGTTAATAATGATGCACAGTACATGTCAATACAGGTGGAAGAGAAGATTTTGAGTGCTCCCACAACAAATGATAAATGTTTATAGTGATGATATGCTAATTACCACATTCTGATCATTTTACAATGTATACATGTATAAAAACTTCACATTATACTTCATAAATATGTATAATGATGTGTCAATCAAAAAGCAAATGAAACTAAAACCATTTCAAGGAAATAAATGAATACACTCAATGAATTTAGGCATTTAATGGGCAAATGCTTCTTGAGTTTCTGTGCTTTCTGAGGATGACTGGTGTGGTGTGATAAATGAGGCTGATGTCATTCAGAAGATTATATCCCAGTGGGGTCAGAGAGTGTTCAGATGAATAATGTATAGACAGGAGATTGCCCTGTGGAGTTCCTTCTAGGAAGAGGGAACCCCGGGAGCACCTGCATCGAGTGTTTAGAAGATGGAAGAAAGGGTGGTTCAGGAGGGAGGAGGAGTGTTCCTGGAGTGAAATATCAGAGGAGAACCAGGACAGGAGAGTTCAGGTGGCATCACAGGAGCCCAGGAAAAACAGGACTTAAGAGGAAGGGACTATTTTCAGCTCCTGACAACTGATCTAGAATGGGGAACCATCAAGAGAAAGGGGAAGGGGAAGTGGAGGTAGGAAAAAGAGGCAGAGAGATGGATAATTTCTTTGAAAAATATTTGAGGTAGGAAAAATAAACAAGATAAATGAGGAAATCAGAAGGCGCGTGTATCTGGAAGGATTTTTGTTTTCATGGACGATTGCTGGCCTAGAAAGAGGAAGGGATCAAAGAGTCAAAAAAAAACATTTTAAAGGATAACTTGCTGGAGATAGGAGAGAGAGAGAGAGCTGTGAGCCTCACAGGGATAGATGGCAACCGGCTGGGAAGAGGAAGCATTTTCTCAGTTGAAACTGAGTGGTAGAGTGACGGTGTGTGTGTGTGTGTGTGTGTGTGTGTGTGTGTGTGTGTGTGCATGCGCAGGGGACCCAGGTCTCTGGTGTTCCTCTCTGTGTCCACCTGCCTTCTCGCTTCTAACTCCTGCACTAGAAATTTGCATGGCAATACCTTCAGCAACATATCTCTTTCTGCTTCCCAGAGCATTGCTTCCCTTCCTTGGCTTGCTTATACGGCAAAGATTGGTGACACTTGTACCTGCGTTTTCATGCAGGGGTTTCCCAGGTGGGAAGCGCAGACACGCATATCCTTCCTTTACACGGATGGGAACAGGATTGGAGAAATTTGGACCCAGCATAATGCCCATTTTCTACCACTATTCAATATTTGGAATCTATTACCAGGTAAATAGAATTAATTGGCAGTGGATGCATCTCCTCATGTTTTGGGAATAGAACAAAATTCCCAAGCTCCTTTGTGCACTATTTCTTTAGAGAGGTGTGCTTGATCAAGAAGCAATGAAGGAGGTATCAAGAGATAAAGCTGTTTAAGGGCAAGAAATCAGTAGCCAGAGAAGATGGGAATTAGAGAATATAAACATACTCTACCTACAGACAGGCATGCAGCTCAGGGAAATGGACTAGTTGTCGCTGTGGAGAACATTTCCAGACACAAGGGAGTCCGTGCCTTCCAGCAGAGCAAGGCTTCCGTCTCCTTTCCCTTCTAGTCGCTTCCCCTACTGTGAGCTGGAGGCGTCCAAATTGTCTGCTGACATCATGGATTTGTGCCTCCAGAATATCTCACCCAGGCAGTGTCTGGCCCTGCCTGTCCATGGTATGGCCGCTGTGATGGCCACCTGGTGCCTCGCCTGATACACAGGATATATCTTTGTTGTCCTTTAGAATATTTTTTTAATTTATTTTATTTTATTTGTGAACATACTGTACAGAGGGGTTACAATTACATGGGCAGGATAATGCGTACATTTCTTACCAAGCATTGCAGCCTCCTCCTTTGTTTATATGGCCTTTGACTCTTCTCCTTTGGTGAAGGATTGTATGTGCTCTGAACGATTGTTTAGTAAATACTTATCCAAACATACAATGAGTGCAACAAGAACTGGAGAATCAGTCCTCACTTTACAGTGTTAGTGAGTATCACTGTTGCATTACTTCCCCCTTTGTCCCACCATTTCTGTGTTTCTGTGATTCCCCTTAGCTTCTCCAAATCAGATAAATTTATATACCAGACAAAAGGTGCCAAATCAGAAACAGTGACCACAGAGAATACACAAGAGGAAAAACAAGAAAGACAAAAGAAATAACTGCAAACAGTACACTAAAAAAAAAGAAAAGAAAAAAGGAAAAACAAAATAACCACAAAACCCTCTTGTTTCCATATCTTGGAGTTCATTTTGATTAGCATCATCTTATATGGTCATATGTACATAGCTATTGAGCTATTGTGATCCTCTGCTAGTACTATCCTAAGCATGTACTAATTATTACAAATGAGGGAAACCAAGGAGCCTATGTTTCTATGGGTCTGGCTTACTTCACCTAATATGATTTTTTTCCAAGTCTTTCAATTTCCTTACAAACAGGATGCTGTCATTCTTTCTGATGGAACCATAGAATTCTATTGTGTATATATACCACATTTTCTTGATCCATTGAGCCACTGAGGGGCATCTGGGTTGATCCATATCTTTACAACATGGGAGGGGAAGGGAGTTGGGGGGAGGAAAAGTGGGAGAAAATGAGGAAGGGGGTAATACTGCTCAAAAACTAATGTACTCATTATCTTATGTAACTATAACCTCTCTGTACATCATCTTTATGATATAAAAAAGGAAAGAAACACAGTGCTAAATGTGTCCAGAAACTTGGGTTTGGTTGGCAGCATGCATGAGTCAGCTTGGCTGAGTGGCTCTAGGAAAGCTCTAGAATGTTCAAGGTTTCCATCTCCTTATCCTCCATTTGCTAACAATTCTCACCTAACATTTAATGATTAAGAATGAAGATTCTTCATCTAAATGAAGAACTTTGAAAGTATGGATATAATCTCATTTACCAGCTCACATTAGTGGTAGTATGTGTCCATTCTTCAAGAATTCTTTAAGTACCCATTATGAACATGCAAAACTCAATCTTGTGGAGATAAATGTTTAGTAGCCAGGTTATCTGCTTCTGCAACCAAGACTCTGAGAAATGGGTCTATGGAGCACATGCTTATGCCCTGTCTGGAATGTGACACTCAATAGACAAGGGAGCGAAAGCATAAAATGGAGTGAATTTGCATTTCAGGATAACATTTACTTGGTAACTGTTGGACTTGATCCATGAATATTTCGTTTATGATTTTTACTTCTAAATTTTGAAGTAAAATTGTTCTTATACTACTAGTTATACTTGGGTTATTTTGTAAGTGATGTTGTGAATTTTTCTTTACATTCTGGAATTAAAATTTGAAATTTGGTTCATTAGTTTCATTTCTTTGTTTCTCTTTTCTTTTCTTTTTGTTCCAATATGACTGAGACTTGAACTCATGAGGTTAGGGTATGGGTGTTTTCCCTGAACTTTTTCTCTCAAGACTGACATTCTAGTACTTGAGCCACAATTCTGCTTCCAGCCTTTTGGTGGTTGGAGAGAAGAATCTCATAGACATTCCTGCCGTGGCTGGCTATGAATCATGATCCTTAGATCTCAGTGTTTAATTAATTTCTAATATTTGTCACTACTAACAATGCTGTCTTGACTATGCATTTCCCTCTGAGAACTGCTTTTTTTTTTTTACCACATCTATAGGTTTGGTTATGTTTTCCTAGCATTGTTATTCATCTGAATAATTAGAATTTTAAATGTTTATTTATTTTCAGTCTAAGAGTTATTGTTTTTATTTTTTATAATTAATTGTCTTGACTCATTTTATAATAAATATTAATACTTTTTGCATTGTGGTTAGTGTGATTCTTGCCTTAGGGACATTTCTTTGGGACATTTCATGTGGTCAATTTATGAGGTTACATGTTCTCTTGAAATTGATATTCACCACTTATATAGAACAAAATTAAATATATATGCATATATATGTACATGATTTTGAAGTGTGTTGCCTTCGTATGGATTGCCTATGGGATGAGGAAAGAAAGGGGTGATTTTGGATGATCTAAGTTTCTGGAGAAGGTGCAGATTGCTGGAGCATCCACTGAGATGACACTGGAGAAGACCTGTGGGTTAGGAACAGAGGGGTCAGCTGGACATTTGACATAGTTTTGTGATAACCAAGGGAGAATTGCAAGTCAACCCTCTAAATAAGGTTAATGTTGCATAAACAGATGGGTCTTTACTCTGTTCCTGGATTGGCCAGGGCACAGTAAGGAAGGGGAGAAACAGGGGCAGATCAAGCATTGTGCAGTGGGGGTTTAGAGTTAGGGCACAGCAAGGTGAGGCTAGAGGTGACTGGGAACATAGAGTGACTGATGAGACAGAATATCTAGGAAAGCAGACCCAGGAAGTTCTCTGTCCAGAAACCAGGCAACAGGCTGTTCCCAAGAGAATCAAATCAGCTGGGAGTTCAGCTGTATGCCTTGTATCTTTTTTGGGTCCCATTTTGATTGAATTCAAGGAGACTGATATTGTTTAATTGCTGCTTCCTTTTTGTAACTGGTGTTATTTTTCCTCTTATAGTTCAAAAAATCTTTTCTGTAAGATAAAGAGGAATTTTGAGAGAGTTTCCTGGGGACATTTTTCATTAAATTTGTTAGTATCTATAGTGGGTAATGGAGATGAACAGATGTTAATGAAAGCGTCTGTTGCAAAAGGATGAAAGGGAAGGCAAGATCCACATAAGACTTCAACACCATCCTACACTTGGTATTCCAGCATTCACCATGCACCTGTGTACACATTCTGTACTGCGCCTGTCAATCACTGTGAACAACGGCCCCAGTCTGGGCTCTGAGCAGGACCTCTGTGAGGACGACAATCACTTGCCAGTGCTAAGCAGCGTGAAGTTGTGGTAGACAGTCCATTGAAAGTCTCATTTAGCATTTCTAATTTTTGTCACCTTGGATGGCAAACACAGTTTATATGATTCATGAGGTGCTGTGGTGGGAGAAATACAACAGGAAGAAGGAAGTACAAGTAAATTGATTTTCTTTTAGAAAATGCAAAAAACAGCCAACGAAAGGAAACACAGAACATAAAACCACTGATTTTGTATTCAAGCTTTAAAGGGCTCTTGAGAGCCAGTGCTTGGTTTATTTCCCTCATTGCACAGTGGGGAAAACCAAAGGTCCCAGGTCAGTCAGTGTCCTTGGGCTCATCTCACCGGGGAGCAGGAGCTGCCTGCCCCTTAGCCTAAAAGAATGTCTGCTGGGCAGCCTTAGGGACTGACATTGGCACTGCCCTTGTCTTGAACTATTCCCTCCACTGAGCTGCGCTTTCCTTCTGTTTCCTCCTACCTCCCACAGTCCTCTGAAGTTTTTGTTTTAGTTTTCGGTCAGTCATGGGGCTTGAACTCTGGGCCTGGGCGCTTTCCCTGAGCTCTTCAGCTCAGGCAAACACTCTACCACTTCAGCTACAGCACCATTTCCGGTTTTCTGGTGGTTTATTGGAGATAAGAGTCTCACAGACTTTTCCTGCCCGGGCTGGCTTTGAACCATGATCTTCAGATCTCAGCCTTCTGAGTAGCTAGGATTACAGGCGTGAGCCACTGGTGCTTAGCATTCCTCTGAGTTTACCTATTCACAATTATGTTTCTTTACCCAGGAGACTTCCAGCAGATTCCTTATCCTTATGACGAATCTTTCTAAACGAAAAAGGAGTGCTTAGCTTAGAAACCAGAGCCTCGCTTTACCATCTGGCTTGTACTGGACCTATAACAGAACCTGGTGCTCTTGTTGGTGCTCAGAAAATGATTTCCCCAAATACTGATTCCAAACTGACAGGAACTAGAGAGCAGCAGTTGCCAAGAAGTGATCTTCCTGAGCTCCCCTTTACCTGCTTTGTGAGGTCTAAATAGTCAGGTGTTCTTGTCTTGAGACTCTAGACCAGTGTCTCTCTTGACAATCATTCCTGGCCCAGATTGGCTAAGCTCATACAGCTGTTGCTAGACCAGAATTCACTGCCGCCGTTGATGGATTGTGGCTGAACAGATGCCCCTGCCTGGCTTCCTCCCCACCTCTGTCTGTGCCCCATTTCATACTTTCCTACAAATCCCCACCAGACAACCCCAGTATTCCCCTGGCTTACTAGCCTGTATGGAGGTTCCCCTCTGAAGGATTTCCTCCCAGATAAATCGAGGCTGGTGTTGAGCCATATTGTTCTCTATGCTCTGTGTCTTTTGAACCTAACAATGTCAAGACCAGATTGGCAAGAGGGGATCATTGCCTTCAGTCCTTGTAATGACAGCTCAGGAACCAAGGAATGTCAAGAGGAAGAGACTGAACACTTTTTTCTTAAGTTATGTTGTCACCTAACCTCTTTCATTTCAGGAGCCGTTCGGCTCTCTCAGGCCTGCTTTAAAGCATGGCCCTGCCCCGAAATCTGGTGACGCAGGCCCTGCCCCGAAATTAGCTGACTCAAGCAGCTACAACCATAAATCTTAGCTGGCCACACAAAATCCTCTGCTCTCACGTCCCTCACGGCTCACACGAACCTGACCCCAAGTAACCAGGCTTGTAGTCCCCCTTGGCTTCTTCTCTTTGCCCACGAGACATCCTGTCAGGTTACTGAGGTGAAACTTCTTTGTATGTGACCATGTGTCCAAATGATTTTCATGGAGAAGCCCTTCATATGTTCACTGTTGTTGTGGGTGAGGAAAATGAATGTTATTCCTCAATGCAGGTGAGTTTGAGTTGTAACGAGCCTCTGAAATAAGAGGCAAGAGCAAAGCAAATCTATTAGCACATGGATTTCATGTACATGTATGGGAGGGGGAGTGAACAGTTCTCAGAGTTGGCTTTGAATTCCAGCTTCTGTGATCTCTTCAATGAGGAATTGCAAGTGTTCAAAGAGAAGAGAAGAAGAAGGAGAAAGGATGCTGCGTCTGTATGGAAGCATCTTCAGTGGAAGATAAAGGACAGTAGAACATTTGTTTGCATAGACTCTCCGACGTCATCACCAAGCCCACCAGGTCTTCACGGTCTTCAGTGGTTAACATTTGCCCTGCCTGCTAGAAAGGGAGGCAGGAGACCAGTTGTGTGTGTTTGTTTACCTTTAGGTAAATAGAGGGAGGAGAACCAAGAACTTCCCTGTATCTGCTTCTTCCTACATGCTTTCAATCCCACTACTCCTGCAGAAGAGGAGAGGTCATCTGGAGAAAGGAGTCTGATCCTCCACAAAGTAAGGCTGTGGAGGAAGTGAAGTGAACATAGAGCACAGACTTGGTTGAGAGGAGTCCCAGAGCTGGGAGTCTATTGATGGTCCCCGGGGGAATGGCCTTTATCTTTATTAACCCTCCTGCCCTGGAAAGAATTGAGCAGCAAGGGCTCACACATCAACTTGGGTCCCTCATTGGTCTCTGCTACTAGGCATGGGTGCAGAAGTTGGTGGGTCACACACAATCATTAGGAGACTATCACTTCACTAGTGATGTAGGATTTTGAGCAGGAACCCAGGACATTATGGGAAGAAGTGCTATTTTGAGCAGGAAACTTAGGCACAATGGGAACAAAAAGCACCATGAAGGGCCCAATGCTATGTGTTAGGTCTGCCATTTTCTATTCCTATCTACCTGACAGTTCACCTTTCTTTCTGTGAGGCACTTTATGTCCCCACAGCCCTGAGTTGATGGCCGCTGCTCATCTCTGCTTGTAACGCCTCTTGAGTCCAGTTCCTGCCAGAAGGGCAGCACCCAGGGACTCACCCATCCTTGGCAGGGAAGAGCAGGACAGCACACCCAAACTCTGGCTCCTTGTGAGGCTTCAAGACAGAGGTGGTGGGTACCACTCCCACCTGCAACACCAGTCTAGCAAGTCTCCAGGATACATGCATACCAATGAAGAAGGGACTCACCCTTCCCAACCCAATTGAACACTGATGACATGCCACCTCTCAGGGCCCAACTGGGGACGAGAAGCTCTCGACCAGGTTTTCTAGATGATGGAGTGTGCTTAAACTTGGTAAAGTAACTCTAAGTAGAGGTATCCTTTGGAGGCAGAAGACAGGTGGGTGGAGGCCCTGGTGGGACAGAGGGTATGAGGATTCCACGGTGGATAAGTTGATTTTAGGACCTGCGGGAGGAAGGCTAAGATTGAGTCTTAAACCAGGGAAAGCACTGAGATGCAAATGTCATTGCAGAGTGCCTGAGGGCGGCCTCACTTGTGTTAGGCTTAGTCTCAGGAAAAAATCCCCCTGGGCTTTCAGTGTGATTACCAAACCGAATAGAAGCTGTAAATAATTGATTTCTCCCCCAGGCTATCATTTCCAACAGAACCCTTTCATTTTCTTATTAACGGGTGGATTAGATGTGGAGAGCTGAATAAAGACATTGACTTATTCCCAGACACCTTGGATGGCTTGCTGCTGACAGAGAGCCAGGAACATTCAAGACACTGGCTACACATTTGAACCAAGTCACACAACAGAGACTAGAAATGACAGGAGCTGACCAGCCTGGAAGTCCATGTGGAAGAGCCTGGAAGGAAGGTTTACACCACGAAGGCAGGGGTGCTGGGAGCTACTCACTACTCTCACTTCAAAACCTACATTCACTGGACTGCACTGAGAGTAGCTAAGGGAAGTTGACCTGTGTGAAGAAACTCTATGCTAGAGCCTGGCAAACTTCTTCCCTTCCTCAGTACTGGGATCCATGCTTGGCTGTTACAGCACCATGCAGGTGCACTCCTAGCCTCAAAGCCAGAGAGAAATATTTCAGGCTGTGTGTCATACATGGCATGTGTGTGCATGGTGTGTGTGTGTATGTGTATATCTTGGGACTTGAATTGGGTGCTGTCCTTAAGCATTTTTTGCTCAAGGCTAGCACTCTACTATGTGAACCACAGTTTTACTTCCAGCCTTTTTGCCTGTTAATTAGAGATAAAAGTTTCATGGCCTTTTCTGCCCAGGCTGGCTTTGAACTTTGATCCTCAAATCTCAGTCCTTGGAGTAGCTAGGATGACAGGTGTGAGCCACTGGCATTGTCTGTTTTAGGCTGCGCTGTACTGAGGATTGTTATCATAACCACAGAGCAGCCATAGCCATCCATAAACCAAGGGGCATGGCTGTTTTAACGAGCTTTATTTGTAGCAGATTGGAAGGCACTTGGTTCATTGGCCCTTGCTCTAGGTGCACAAGTGGGGACAACGTCATGTCAGAGGAGCCACTAGAGTGGATCTGAGCAGGGAAACACAGCAGGGTCCCAGAGGAGGTGGTCACAAGGATCCAGCCTTGTGGGCCAGGAGAGCTGGGCTGTCTGGACACTCTCACTGCCCTGGCTTGCAGGTGTTTCTCTGACCTCCTGAAGCCTTGTCTGTAGGAAAGGCTGTCTGCAGCCCTCCACCCAACGCATGCAGCTCTCTCTCCCAGGAGCCATAGCTAATACCTCACTGCAGGAGTGCCTTCCCTGTAGGACAGTCTAAACACAACCAGCAGATACAAGCATGTTCCCTTATTTTCTGGTGTCCACTGCATCTGTAGGCCTGGCTCGTCTAGAGCAGAGCCTATAGCATGAAGCTTCTCCAAATTCCAGCCACCCTGGACGGCTGTCTCCCCTCAGCTAGCCCCAGTGAGAATTAGAATGTGATTTCTTGGAACTTTAAATCAGGAAAAGACTGGGGCAAGACTGGGATCCTTACGTGCCAGAGAGGAGTCCAGCAGGCAGATTTCTGATCTGGCTGTAGAAAGGGGCCTTGAGATTTATCTAGCTGTATGGGGGGGAGAGGGGGGAAGGTGCGGCTAAGCAGCCAAGTGGTTTACGGTTCCTGCCGGTCTCCAACAATATGACTAGTCCACACCACTCCTTGTCCCTCTGGCTCTGTGGGCTCCTCTGGATCCTCTTAGGAGACACCTGCTGGGTGACATCTAATTTCTTGGTGATGACACAAAGCTACCAGATGTCATGCTGGTTCCAGCCACAGGAAGTGAGCCAAAGTGTGCTTTCCACAGGGGTGGGTGTGTCGCAGCTCTCTTCTTCATTCTGTCCTCCATAGAAGTCTTCAGCTCCAAATGGACTCCTCCCTCCCTCTCATGCCTTTACAGAGATGTGAGTCGCCATAGAGCTCAGCCCTGGAATGGCCTCTCCTTGTCATCTCCACCAAACCGGGGCAGTGGAGATCTGTGGAACGCATGGAATAGCACTGAATACACACAATAGAAATGGCTACAGAATAAACCACAGCATTGGGCATGTCCTGTGCTGGGGACAGGCTCTCCCCTGGGATGGGAGCCATAAAGATGAGATGGCACTGTGTGTGTGTGTGTGTGTGTGTGTGAGAGAGAGAGAGAGAGAGAGACATCGCTTTAAAGGAAGAACTCAGTGACTGATGAGGATTGAGTCAGATAGTGATTTTATATTATTGTGGATAGTACACATTTTTATGGTGTTGGAGAGGGAACCCAGGGCCTTGTGTGTATATTTTACCACTGAGCTATACCTCTAGCCTCTTAAATAAACTTTTTAAAAACACTTTAATATTTATATATAGATTGAAATTATTCTTTAAGTATTCAGTATTCTGGAAAACTAGGTTCTCCATTCTAACTTTATGTCCTAACTATAGTAAATATCATAAATACTGCTCCTATATTTACTTTTCTGGTTTATGTAGTTAAAATTTTGAGTTTCTAGGGGATGGGAAGGTGGCTCAGTGGTAAAGCGCTTGTCTTGCATGCATGAGGCCCTGGGTTCGATTCCTCAGCACCACATAAGCAAAAAGAAAAAAGCCAGAAGTGGCGCTGTGGCTCAAGCAGTAGAGCGCTAGCCTTGAGCTGAAGAGCTGAGGGACAGTGCCCAGGCCCAGAGTTCAGGCCCCACAACTGGACCCCCCCCCAAAAAAAATTGAGTTTCTATTATAAAGAGGACAAATAGAAAAGTAGAGGAAACAGATTAAAAAAATCACCCTAAGCTCATCCATAAAGTATATCTGTTAAAACCTCTGGGCAGTTTCCACAGGCAGTTGTTACATGTTATTTGTTGGTTTGTATGGAAGCTTTGGGATGTATGCTTTGCATCACTTTCCTGCCTCAGAGCAGTCCTTCCAGGGGCTTGTTCCCTTTCCAGGCAGTAGAGGCTGTGTGGAGCCTGCCCTCAGCCCAGCCTGCCTCACTGTGTGCTCTACAATGTGTGCTCTGACTCCTCAGTCTCATCATTCATTCATTCACCGACCCACCCATCCCCTCACTCATTTACTCCTTCATTCATCCACTCAGAACTCATTTACTCAATAGACAATTCCTGAGAACCTGCCATGTGCCAGAATCTGTTCTACAAGCCAAACATTTAAAGCAAACAAGGCAGGAAAAAAAATAAAAAAAAAACTTACTTCTCTTAGGGAGCTTACAGTTTATCATAGGACAACACACAGACAAACAGGCAGATAACAAGATGTCATGGGGTAGTTTTGTGCTATGAACAAGTGAAAGGTTTGAGAAACACAAGGTTGACTGGCTGTTTCATTTCTTAATTTTTTTTGTCAGTTATGGGCTTGAATTCAGGGCCTGGGTGCTGTCCCTGAACATTTCTGCTCAATGTTAGCACTCTACCACTCTGAGCCACAGGTCCATTTCTGGTTTTCTGGTAGTTAATTGGAGATGAGTCTCATGGACTTTCTTGCTGGGTCTGGCTTTGAACCGAGATCCTCAGATCACAGCCTTCTGAGTAGCTAGGATTACAGGTATGAATCGATAGTACCTGGCTGACTGGCTGTTTTATATGCAAATATCCCCAGCCCATGGGATGTGTGGCTTTGAGGAGAGTCCAGAGAGAAATTTGGTAGAGATTCTCCACAGCTTCTAGAGAGATCTGCCTGTGCTTCAATGCCAATCCTCTCCAAACTCAAATTGGATTTTACCTTTTTCTGGAATGTGTCTCATCACTGGTACCCGCAACCACTTTCCTTAAAACTGCTGCCTTAAAATAGCTTCTCTTCTTTATTTTGTTTGATTATATCACAGGGCAGTTTTTGTTTCTACTGCTTCTTTTCAAAGGCGACTTTTCTTTAAGTACAAGGCCCTGCTGTTGAGGTTGCACAAACATTATACATGGAGCAGTGGTGTGCAGGGCCTTGCAAAATGCTGCACCCGTGCTCCTCACTGAAATGGGGTGATGAGGTGACTCTCAAACTGCTTTGCAATCTGCAGCGTGAAAATATCTGTGTCAAAGAAAAGACGATCTCAGTCTAATGCTGCTGTCTCCATTTCTTTTCTTATTCCTTTTTTTCTCCCCTTTTTTGGTGTGTTTGTGTGTGTGTGTGTGTGCACATGCGTGTGCACATGTGGATGTGTACTTTTATTTTTTCTAAAAATATACTTTATATTTCCTCTTTTTTATGTAAGCATTATTAGTTTGACCTTTTACTTTAAGGATATAATTTTTTATTTATTATTATTATTTTTTTGTTGGTTGTAGGGCTTGAACTCTGGGCCTGGGCACAGTCCCTCAGCTCTTCAGCTCAAGGCAAGTGCTCTACTACTTGAGCCACAGCACCACTTCTGATTTTCTGATGGTTTATTGGAGATAAGAGTATCATGAACTTTTCCTGCACAGGCTAGCTTTTAACCGTGATTAAGGATATAAATGTTTTAAGAGAATCTTTGCTATTATTTATACAAATTCACATGCAATAAATTTATTATTTATACAAATTCGCACACAGCACAATTCACTGATGAAGGTCTCAGAGGTTCTTTAACTCCATGGTCTCTCTTGTTACTTGTGAAAACAAGCAAACAAAATCCAACAAAAATATACATCCTCATCAAATGTCGTTTTTCTTGCCTGGTGCCGTTGGCTCACACCTGTAATCCTAGCTACTCTGAAGGTTGAGACCTGAGGATCTCAAAGCCAACCCTAGGCAGGAATGTCTCTGGGACTCTTATCTCCACTTAATGACCAGAAAACTGGAAGAGGAGCTCTGGGTCAAAGTAGTTATCCTTGAGCAAAAGTGCCCAGGCCCTGAGTTCAAACCCCAGGACTGACTTAAAAAGTGTTTTTGCTGTTTAAATCGACAAGCCCCAACCCATACCAGAATAAAGTCAATTATTGAGGAACATTGAGGAACAGAACTCTTGAAAACCTATAGCCCCTGGTATTAACACAAATAAGACATAAATTTTTATCAGTATAGTTGTAGAGAAATTAGGCAAGCAAAGTAAAAAGGCATATAAATTAGAAAAGATTTATGTTTTCTGATAATATAATTTACAAGTTGGAAGCCCCAAAACTACACAAAACAGCTAGAACTAATAAATGAGTTGATCCAATTTATAAGAAACAAAATCAATACACAAAAAATCAGTTGCATTTCTATATACCAACAATGAACAACTTGTATAAGATGTTAAAAACCAATTCCATTTTCAATATTATCAAAGAGGAATAAAATATTTATCAATAAGCTTTACCCAGGAAATAAAACACTTAGATCCTGAACAATAACGCTGAAAGAAATCGAAGGAGTTCTTGTATTCAAGAATTGGAAAGCTACCTAAAGAAATCTACAGATTCAATGCATTTTTAAATCAAAATTATGCTATTTCTTTGCTGAGAATTAAAAAAAATTCTTAAATTCATAGAGAATCTGATAGTAACTTAAACAATCAATTATTTTTATTCAAATAGACATAGTTGAAGTATTAATACTTTCTGATTTCAAATCCTGCTACTAACTTATAGTTATCAGAACAGTGTGGCACTGGCTTAAAGACAGACTTAAATACCAATGAAATAGAATAGACAGCCCAGAAATCAATTCTGGCATATACGGTGAAATGATTTTCAACAATGCTGCTAAGGCCATGTGATGGGAAAGAAAATCTCTTCAACAAATACGGCTGGGGAAACTGTTGGAATGTATAATGGTGCAACTGCCATGGAAAATAGCAAGACAGATCTTCCAGAACAACAAAAAATGACTATATGACTTAGCAATTTTGCTGTGGGCATATATCTAAAAACAACTGAAGACAGGGGCTCAAAAAATTATTTACACATTCATTTCATAGCTGCATTATTCACAATAGCCAAAAGGTAGACTCAATCTAACTATCCACGAGTGGATGAACAAAAGATGGCATGCATATTCAATGGAATATTACTGAAGCTTAGAAAGTAAACTGTCCCACGCTACAACAAGGATGGCTCCTGAGGATGTTATGCTAAGTAAAATTAGCTTATCACAAAAACACAAGTGCTGTGTGATTTCCATATATGAGAAAAGTTAGAATAGTAAGGGTAATGGGCTGTGGCCAAGCAGCAGAAGGGTTGGTGGGTGGTAGAGAAGTAATTATTGTTTCGTGAGTACTAAGTTTCAGTTTTGCAAGATGAAAATGGTTATGGAGATAGATGGTGCTGATGGTTATATAGCATTATGAATGCATGAACTAATCATGTACTGTATATTTAGAAGTGATTAAGATGGTTAAATTTTATGACATGTATTTTATAGTTCTCTCTGTGGAGAAAATAATGTGATTCTGGTTCTTAAGAGGATGAGATTAAGAGTACAGCATGTCTTGTATATATATGAGACCTAGAGGGAGGGAGAGAGAGGGGGGGAGAGACAGAGAGACAGAGAGAGACAAAGAGGGACAGAGAGAAAAACAGAGAGAGAGAGAGCGAGAGAGAGAGAGAGAGCTGCTGATACTGGGGTTTGAAGTCAGGGCCTGGATGCTTGTCCTTAGCTTTTTTTTACTTCAGGCTGGTGCTTTATCATTTGAGCCTCACCTCCACTTCTAGCTTTTTTCAGGGTAATTGGAGATAAAGACTTTCATGGACTTTGCTGGTTGGGCTGGCTTCCAGCTGCTACCCTCAGATCTCAGCCTCCAGAGTGCAAACCTTAGTACTAACAAAACAAACAATAAACGCAGTCAATATTCATCAAAGGAGACCTTGCTGATCATTATCTCAGATTTGTTTCTATAAGGGGTTCACTGTTCATACCTTGCCCAGAACGATCTAGCTCCTGTGAGATTAATACTTCCTGCCGGGGGGATACAGCCTCTTTATTATATAGTGATTGTCCTCATCAGGAGTTGATCTGTTCTTTGAGGCTCAGTGGTCCCTTTTCTTGGGGATTACTTCAATCCCTTATCATAAATACATCCTGAATCAGCTCTATCCTTCCTTTAAACCCAGGTGACTGCAGGAAGACTCAGAGCGAAGGAGGTGCAAAATGGAGCCAGGGAGGCCAAGATTTCTCATGTGGGCCCATTAAGGAGTCAGGATTTTCCGGCAAAAGCAGTTTTGAAGTACCTTTTATACTAGTTGATACATTTTTAAAGAATACAATGTCAATACCTTCTTGTTAATATTCACATTTGTTACCTATCAATGTCTTCTCTTAATTAGACTTACCTGTGATTTGCTAGGCATGGTGACACACGCTAGTAATCACAACATTTTTAGAGTCTGAAAGAGGAGAAAAGTAAATAGTAAAACTAACATTTTTTATTTTTAAATTCTCTTCTCCATGTTCTTTTATTCATTTATTTAAATTTTATTTTCTTGGAATAAAGATGCTGTACAGAGGGGTTACAGTTACATCAGTAAGGTAATGAGTACATTTCTTGTGGAGCATTGCTACTCCCTCCTTTGTTTTTCTCCTACTATCCATTCCCTCCTCCACCTTCCCCACTCCCCACTCCCCCTCCACCAAGTTGTAAAGTTAATTTCCAACACAGTGTCTTGTATCATTGTTGCAATGGGTCATACTGTGTCCTGGTTTCAGTATTTTGTTATTCCCCTTCTCCTCCCCAAATTAGATACATGTATATACAAGATGCAAGGTACCAAAATCAAATACAGTGACAATAGGGATATACCATAGGAGGAAGAACATACAAAAGAAACAAAAAAAAACCCACATAATACGTTCAAAACAACAACAAAGAAAAACATCTTGTGTCCATAGCTTGGGGTTCATCTTATATGGTCATATGTACATATTGAGCTTTTCTGCTCATCTGATAAGATTATCCTAGATATGTACTAATTATTGCAAATAAGGGAAACCATGGGACCTATGTTTCTTCGGGTCTGGCTTACTTCACTTAATATGATTTTTTTCCAAGTCTTTCTATTTCCTTATAAATGGGGCACTGTCATTCTTTCTTTTGGAAGCATAGAATTCCATTGTATATTTCTTCTCATTTTTATTGTTGTTGTTAATATTGGGTCTTGCTGTCTCACTTGACTTTCTTGCTTGTGTCTAGCACTCTACCACTTTACCCATGTCTCCAATCAAGAATTTTGTTAGTTACTTGGTGATGGAATCTCTCAGAATTTTCTGTCCAGGCTGACTTCTAACTAGGATCCTCCAGGTCTCAGCCTCCTTGGTAGCTAAGATTGCAGACATACATCACTGGTTTTTAAATTTTTATTTATTTATTAATTAATTTATTGACAAGGTCTGGTAACATAGCCAAGTCTGACTTTGAATTTCTTATGTAACCCAGATTGGAGCTGGGATTTTCCTGCCTCAATCTCTCAAATGTTGGGATTACAGACTTAAGCTCCCATGCCTGGCAAGTGTATTTTCTTTAATAAAAAATTTATATGGCAGAACTTGGTTCCGATTGCTTTGAAAGTTTTGCTAAATTCAGATGATATAAAATCATGGGTTTTCCCCCCTGGATTTTATTCATTCATGTACAGTGTGTGTGTGTGTGTGTGTGTGTGTGTGTGTGTGTGTGTGTGTGTGTGTATGTGTGTGTTCAATTAAAAATCAGCTGTACGTGAAGAGTCTCTTTACTAGCTGATGATAAATGCTAAAGCCTATATCAGACCTCCATATGTTTCCTGTCTGGAACCTCTCTGAACCTTGCTCTTTTGAGTAACTTTGGAGACTTAATTATAAAGGCATGATTGATGAGATTATTGGCCATTGGTTATTAGCTTAACCTTCAGCCACTTACTGTTCCTGGCAGGATGGGAATCCTAACTGTGTAATTATGTTTGTCTTTGGGGTCCAAAGGCCATCAGTTAGCTCATTAACATACAAGAAGAATACCACTCTGGAGAGTCCAAGGATTGGAGGTTTTATCAGCCAGGAAACTGAATGAAGACTGAATTCACAAATCACAGCATCACATTACAACATGTGTGTAATTTGTGATTTTTGTGTTGATGCTTCAGTTTTGCTATAGGATTTTGGAACTTCAGTTTATAAAGTGTGAAAGCTGAAGTTTCTGTGTCAATAGAACAGTGCCACTTACTTGAATGCAGTTATCAATTTTATGTACACCTCAATCTCTTCCAAATATCTTCTACACACAGGCTTTAATTTAGTGAGAATACTGTTTTTATCTCATGCTGGCATTCCACTAAAATGTTAATTTATATAGTTATTGCAAAACAATGCTTTGATCCTTCCTAGTGAGCTTTAAAACTTCATTTGCAATAATTATCAGAATAATACCAAGTGTCATGCTTTGGTTGGAATGATCTTGACTCTACAGAGAGATGAGAAAATAAAACCATTATTGGATAGTTGTTTTTCTATTTGAAGCATGTGAGGACGATGGTATCAATTGGGTATTGTTTGAGTATGACATCCTCTGCTAAACAACTTGCTGATAGCTGTCAGTTTCTTTGTGTAACTACGCAGAAACTTGGAATCACCCTGAAAAAAATATTGTATATTCTAGAACAATACGTGGACTAGACGTTGTGTGTCCTTTGTAGAGTGACACAGATAGCATCTTCTGCTATTATGGGCTTACCCATTATCATCCAGTTCCTTGCTGATGGTTTCAAGCTCTGACCCAACAGCAAGGTCTTTGTAAAGGACCTGATGTCCTAGATTTGACCCCATCTCTGCCGTGCAATGAAGGATGGGGTCTCTGGGGCTTATGTCTCCTCACTCATGACTTTTTGGAATGAGTGGTGTCTTCCATAGTCCTTGCTCCTCTGACCTCCAAAGCTGGGATGGCTGGCCCCCTCAATTCCTTTGGTCCTTCTTCTTCAGGATGCAGTTACCTAGGTAACCAGCAAGTACACCCTTGCTCCCCAGGCTTTGAGGATCATCACTATTGTGATAGCTATGTTAAAAAGCCTCTGTTAAGAAACAAAAAGTCTTACATTTTCAAAATTAAGCTCTCCCTGCTTATGACACTGTGGGCTTGAATTGTTTGCTTTTGCAATTTAAGCAAATCTATGATAATCAGAGCCTTGTGAATATGGTTCTCAGTGGGAGGTCACTGTGGTCAGGCACTGGCCCTGGACTGTGGTGCCCATCTCACAAAGTAGGTGGAGGTGAGAGAAGCCATATGGTTTTCTAGGTGCGGCATCAAGTGAGGAGTGGGGCTGGGATTTAAACTGACACCTCTGGAGCTTAAGGCTGCTGTCCCTCTGCCGTGCCATGGACACATCTCCAAATGCATGTATGACAAACATATCTTTAAAGCTTTGGATACATAGCATGTTTTAACCTCTGTGTGAGCCCTGTGCATGAGGACACATCAGAACATACACGTGCTGCTCCATATAGGCAACTGAGCGGTAGAGGGTAGAGGATGTGAGAAGCAGGGAGTCTGCTTCACTGGGGAGCAGGTACAGCTTCCCTGTTGAAGGACACCCCCACTGCAGGACCCTGTGTTAAAGGACAATCCTGCAGCAGGGCCCCAGCAGGGTCCTGTGTTGAAGGGGACCCCCTACAGCAGGGCCTGCTTGAGCAGCAGACTCAGCTCCCCCTTCTTGCTCCTCTGACACCTGGGCCTGCTGCCACACATCATGTGTACATACCAGGGGCCACCATGTGGCCAGGGTATTTCCTCTGAAGTTGGTGCCATAGCCTTGTTTTGCAAAGGGATCTGGCAAGGGCCAAAGGAAAGAGCAGGTGTCAGTGTGCTTTGAACTAGTGCAGAGGATAGTTGGACTCTTGGGAACATCACTGTAATTGATAGTAATGACATTTTGGTACAGGAGTCCTGCTGAATCCCTTCTTGTGATTGAGAAGGCAGATGAGGGTATTTTTAGATCCTGCCACCTGCCACCCTCCCCAGGCACCCTCTAGATAGACAGAAATGTGTCATGAGAGGCCATTCACACCCAGGATGGGCATGTATGAAGAGCAGAGATGTGTGTGACAAGCGTGGCAGGCTTGTCACACATAGACAAACAGAACCACTTTGGGCTTTATCTTTATTCATGTTTCTCCAGGTACCGTGTCTGTCTGTTCGCTGGGGACAGGCCAGCCCCTCCCTTGATGTCTATGTCTCACTCATTCTCTGTCCTGTCCTGTGTCTGGGCCTTTGACTGGCACGGGGAGTGACGGGCCTAAGAAGTCTCTGCAGGCTGCATTAACCTCTAGCAGGACAAGCCCCTGAGACTGATCCTAAGCAGTCCAGAGGATGGGCACAGCAGCACTATGGAGGGGCAGAGGCTGCCTGGCAGTGAGCCAGGATGGGGAGATAAGTGAGGGGCAGGGAACTTTATGTGTGACCTCCTTTGGGGTGAAACGCTGCCTGCTGTGCTAAGTATGTAAGGGAAAAAGAAAGACCCTGTCACCGTTGTGGCTTGGCCCCTCAGGAGGACACGCATAAATGCTCAAGTCACTTGTGTATGTGACAGCTTGGCCATGGCCAGAAATCTTATTTTCTTAATGAAATACTCCCATGAGAGAAAGCACACTGGTTAACGAATACCACATTTCTTTCACTTGCTGGACAAACTCTAGAGCCAAAGAAATTCTTTTTTTTTTTTCATCCTCCAGACATTTATTTTAAGATACCATTTTTAGTATAATATTTTTAAAAGTCTAGAAAACACTTTGGTTGTTTGTGGATTACTTTTCCTTTTTTTATTGTGAAAATAGTGTACAGAGGGGTTACAATTACATGGGCAAGATAATGAGTACATTTCTTATCAAGCATTGTAGCCTCCTCCTTTGTTTCCCCTTTCCATCCCTTCCATTCTCCCCCTGCCCTCCTACCCAATCTCCACCCCCCTCGCCCCCGACCAAAGTAGTAAAGTTCGTTTTTCGACATAATGTCTTGTACATCTCATTGTTGCAGTGGGCCCATGTGTATCCCTATTTAAATGATTTGTTTTTCCCTTCCCCTCCACAAATTATACCAACATCAAATACAGTGAAAGCAGGGGTTATACTGTGGGGGAGGGACATACAAAGCAACAAAGAAATAACCTTAAAAATATGTTAGAAACAATTGTATGAAAGAAAAAAAAACGTTTGAATACTTATCTTGGGGTTCATTTCCCTAACATCAACTTCTCTGCCCTTTTCTGCTTGACTCAGACATATACTAGTTATTGCCAATAAGGGAAACCATGGGACCCATGTTTCTTTGGGCCTGGCTTACTTCACTTAATATAATTTTTTTCCAAGTTTTTCCATTTCCTAACAAATGGGGCAATGTAATTCTTTCTGATGGAGGCATAGAATTCCATTGTGTATATATACCACATTTTCTTGATCCATTCATCTACTGCGGGACATCTGGGTCAGTCCCATATCTTAGTTATGATAGAACCAAAGAAATTATTTTTTAAAGTTTATTTTTAATTTTTAAAAATAAGTGTAAGTGTGTGTGTGTGATGTTTTTGTGAAGGAAACACCCTCTCCTTCTCCACACGATTCCTTCTAGAACTCCACACATTGGGATGAAGTTAATCAGAACCTCGAGGATCCTAGCTATCCAGGGTAAGGTGTGGGGTGTTTGTGTGGGCATGTTATGCTTCCTCAGGGTCAAAGGTCCCCCACCTCTGTGCTCAGTGTCTCCTCACCCAGGAGAGACTCTTCCTCTGCCTCTCACCTCCTCCGGGTCCTTAGGAGGCATGAGGAGACATGAGGAGGGTGGGGGTTAGGAGAGGAGGAAAGACTTTCCGAATGACAGGAGATTTGTTTTATATCTGCTTGGCACAGCACTGTGTTTCTCCAGTGTTCAGTAAAATCATCATGTCTAGTGGGAAGCGCTCAGGGCTTTAGTTTTCAGTGTGTGAGATCTGGGCATGTCCCACTACAGGAGATGTTAGCTATAGTGTGACGGTGTAAAAGGTAACTTAAAAGATGCTTTTCCTAGGTCCCGTGATTTAACCAAAAGTCCCCCTAGTTTGTTTCTGTGCCCTTTGATCTGAGCTATTTCCTGTTGCAGTCTCACTTAACCACCATGTTGGGTTCCAAATAAGAGAAATTTCCTGAGAAAAATCTTGTGTGGAAGGCACACTGCCTCTCCAACAGGCAGTGCCATCTTAGCCTCTTAAAAAATAGCCCCCAGTCTCAGGAGACCACATTGTTCTGTTAAGTGAAGTTTACCTTTAAATGTAGGAACTCTTTACTTAGGGTCCTTGACTTTGATGGCAGAATAAGAATTTCTGGACAAGTCATGATGGTAAGAAAGCTTGGCAGAGCTTTATGAAGTAAGCAAGCAGGCAAGCAGACAACCAGACAAAAAGCAGACAAACACACAGAAGGGCAGGGGCACACTCAGAGTGTGGGTGCTCTCACAGGAAGATAGACGTATACACACACACACTAACACAGAGGCACACAGAGGGAGAGGCACAAGGGGGAGAGACACACAGCTCCTTGGGCTGTTGGAGTATTTAGATGGTAAAGGCAGGGGGTCTGGCTTCAAAGTTACATAAAGATAGGTGCTTTGCCTTTGCTTTAATCACACCTGAGTTTCTTTCTCAGTTTCCAGGTGAAAATATATCCTGCCATAAAACAAGATCTTTATTCTTGAGATAAGGAGGCAAACTGCTAACTGCATTTTGTGGGCAAAAAGTGGCTTAAGTTTGGGGAGGCATTTCTCCCAGAAAGGCATACATTCTGTCTGACAAGTGTTCATTCTTGGGTTGATAATGCATCCCTTAGGAAGGAATGCATCCTGTTGTCTTCCTTTGAATCAAAGATGGCACTTCTCTGTTTCTAAATACTATATTTCTGAGTGGCCTTTATCAGGCCTCAGTTTCCTTAAGTTATCCTGTTGCAGTTCCTGCTCTGTCCCTGTGACCAAGTGTTAACCACCTCTTTGGAACTCCTCTTGGGATGGAGCTGATGCACCCCTAGGCTATACCTATGACAGGAGACTATTTTAACTGTGCATACCTCTCTTGTTCCCTAATTCATCTTATTTAACTTGAAGCCAATGTCTGCACCTTTGAAGTACTGAAGTGTCATCATCTCATGGCTTCCATGTCATGAATCTTGCTTGAGGGATGCGGGAGGAATTTGGCAGGTCATCTCTCCTGTCAGACCTAGTCCTACATGCAGCCATCAAATGTTCAATGTTGCTAACACACCCTCCATTGCAACTGACCCTACCTCGTGTCTTGCAGCAGCTCCATTGTTTGTAGTATTATTGCTGGTACTGGTCTTTCTCCCTGCCCTGCTTCACCTGAGGAGCCCAGAATGTCAGCCAATGTGTTTACTTATAGGCTTATAGGTGAAGTGTAGCTTCCACAATTGAGGGAAAGTGTGCGACTTTGGGTGTCTGTGCCTGACTTTTTTCATTTCATATAATTTTTTCCAAAAGGGAACTCTAATATGCTTTTACAAATGTAAACCTGTTCAATCACTCTGGAAAGCAGTGTGGAGGTTCCTCAAAAAACTAAATACAGAACTTCCCTATGGTCCAGTAATCCCACTCTGGCATTTTACTCAGAAAGTTCCGATCTGTGTACTCATGTTTCTCCTAATCCTTCCTGTAATCATTTCATGGTTTCAGGTCTTACACTGAAGTTCTAGTTTGAATTGAGATTGGTGCAAAGTGATATGTAATGGGCTAATTTCAGTTTTCTGCATATGGATATCCAGTTTTGCCAGCGTCATTTGTTGAAGAGATTCTTTCTTCCAGCCTAAGCTTTTGGATCCCTTAATAAATAGTAGGTAACTATAGGCTTGCAATTTATTTCTGCTTCTTCTATTTTGTTCCATTAATCCTCAGGCCTGTTTTTGTGTGAGTAGTAAGCTGGTTTCAGTACTGTAGCTCTGTAGTAGAGTTTGAGGTTTGGCATTGTTATACCTCCAACACTACTTTCCCTGCTAACGATTGCTTTTTGCAATTCAGGGCCTTTTGTGGTTCCATATAAAATTTTGTATTGCTTTCTCTATCTTGTTGAAGAATGATGTTGGGATTTTGATGGGTTTGCATTGAATTTGAAGATTGCTTTGGGAAGTATTGCCAAAAGAGAACTATAGACATACCCTTTTGATGAACGTAGTTACAAAACTTCTCAATAAAATACTGGCCAACTGAATTCAACAACTAACCAAAATATCATATGCTATCATCAAATGGGATTTTTATTCCAAGGATGCACAGCTTGTTCATGATTGTAAATTGATAAATGTAACACAACACATCAACAGAAGCAAAGACAAGAATCATATGATCATCTCAATAAATGCAGAAAAATCTTTTGACAAGATTCACCATCTTTTTATGATAGAAGCTCTGGAGAAGCTAGGAATACATGGAATATTCTTCAATATAATAAAGACTATATGACAAACCTACAACCAGCATTACACTTAATGGTGAAAAACCAAAAACATTTCCTCTAAAATCAAGAATGAGACAAGAATATCTACTCTCTTCATTCCTCTTCCATAAAGTACTAGCATTTTTAGCAAGAGTAATAAGGCAAGAGAAGAACAGATAGGGAAGGAAGAAGTAAAGATATCCTTATTTGCAGATGACATGGTTCTATACTTAAGAACCCTACAGACTACTCCCCAAGCTACTAGAGCTGACTCAAAACTGTGTTAAAGTAGCAGGGTACAAAATCAAACCAGAAAAATCAATAGGTTTTCTTTCATCCCAATAATAAGAAGATTGAGACAAATCAGGAAACGACGCTATTTACAATAACCTCAATACCACCCCCCCAAACCACAGATGTGAAGGATCTTTACAGCAAAAACTTCAAAAATTTGAAGAAGAAAACTGAAGACACAAGGAAATGGAAAAAACTTCCATGTTTCTGCATTGGCAGAATTAATATTTATTTATTTTTAAGGAATATATTTAAATCAAGTGCTAGTGGCTCATACCTGTAATCCTCTAAAGACTGAGACTTAGAGACTGAAGTTTGAAGTCAATCTGGGCAGAAAAGTCTGGAAAAGTCTCCATCTCTTATAAATTGTCAAAATGCTAGACTTGGGAAGTGGCTCAAGTGCTATAATGCCATCCATGAGCAAGAAAGCTGAGCAGCACAAGGCCCCTAAATCCAACTCTCTCACACACAACAAACACGCATATACTTTCAACACTCTATATATAGACATTTTTTGCATAGCTTGTATTTTGCTTTTCAAACAGGGAACTTATATTTGACAACTCTAAAATGCTAATGCTCAGATTTTCCCTTACTCCTGGGGTTGATTGTTGTTTCCGGTATGTATAACCAATGAAATATCTTCACTAGTGAGCCTTGGGGTCAGCTATCGCCACACAGAGATTTATTGAACCATCTTAGACCAGTACATTGATCCTTCTTTATGGAGCCTTCCTCTGAATGTGTTGGATGTACTTTTAATGTTTCACTAATGAGTAGTCAACTCTGCCTTAGCTTTTACTTCCTGCTTTAGTCAATACCAACTGCTATCAAGAGGTGAGGGCATTCACAGGTGTTTCTTGCCAGAATTTCTCAAAGCCTCTGTAGATATGTGCTCAATGTTTTTCTTTTAAGCAGTTTGGTTAGCCTATGGTTCAATTACTGTTTACCACTTTAGGTAATTCTTGAGTTTAACAATTGCTCCTGGGTCTGGGAAGGTGGCTCAGTGGTAGGGTGCTTGCCTTGCATGTATGAGACCCTGGGTTTGATTTCTCAGCAGCATATAAGCAGAAAAAGCTGGAAGTGGTGCTGTGGCTCAAGTGGTAGAGGTCTAGCCTTGAGCTGAAGAGCTGAGGGTCAGCACCCAGACCCAGAATTCAGGCCCCATAACCGGCAAAAACAAAACAAGACAAAAACACATAAAAATTGCTCCTGAGTAGTTTCAACAGTCCATCACAGGGAGAAAGTCTCTTTATTTCCAGCCCATCACCTTTTGGTGACCAGTAGAAAGCCAGGTCAAATAGTGATGTTCTTGAGGAAAGAGTCTTTGCAGGAGCACCTACCACACTTTGCCTCTTCTGGTTGCTCCCATGCTATTGGTTTTCATTGTGACTGTGCGTGTCAGTTTTCAAGTTTACCTGAGAATCAAAGAAAGAAGAGAGAATTGGGTATGGTAAATGCCATATGGCTTCTTGCTCTGATAGAGTCATCTATGTTGCTTAAATTGACACTCATAGGATTATCTTAAGCCATCACTTAATGCCCACAGTCCCTAAAAAGTGGATTCTCACTTTTATTATTTCGTTGTGTTAATTTTCTTATTGCTCTTATGGAGAACTTTTTGTTTACCTATTTTTAAACCACTATTCAACATATCATCATATTTGTATCCATGTATTTAAAAAATCTCCTTCAATAATTCTTGCATGGTATATGGGATATTTAGAAATGTGCTTTAACTTTTTCCCCACACTTTGTAGGTCAGGTACTATTTCCTTATTGTCTTTAAATTTTTTGTTTTGTTTTGTTTTTGTGCTGCTACTGGGGCTTGAATTCAGGGCCTGGGTGCTGCCTCTGGGATATTTTGCTCAAGACTAATGCTCTGCCACTTGAATCACATCTTCATCTCCAGCTTTTTTTTTTGCTGTTTAGTTGGAGATAAGAGCTTTGCAGATTTTTCTGATTGGGCTGGCTTCAAACCAAGATCCTCAAATCTCAGTCTCCTGAGCAACTAGGATTATAGATGTGAGCCACCAGTTCCCAGTCATGTTTTTATAATAAAAATACCATATTAACTAGTATATATATATATAATTTGCTAGTACCAGGGCTTGAACTCAGGACAGGACTATCCCTTAGCTTTTTTACTCAAGACTGGTGCTCTAGCACTTGAGCTACACCTTCATTTCTGGTATTTTGGTGACTAATTGGAGTCTGAAAGCCTTTCCTCCCCAGGCTGACTTTAAATCATGATTCTCAGGTCTTAGACTCTTGAATAGCTAGGATTAAAGGCATGAGCCACCATGTTCTATCCATCTGTCCAAACCTTCTGGTAGGAAAGGTAGTCCACCAGGCTTGTGGAGTGCAAGATTTCTAGCTAGTTGACTTTGTCCCTCTCACTGGCTCTTCCTTCACATCTGTGTCTCTGGGAAGGAGAGGAGAGTCTTGGGCCAGTGAGCACAAAGTGGATTCTTGGACTGGGTGCTTACTGTGACTAGGTCCCTTTGCAAGGGTCACTGTGATACTTCAGAATCTATACTTCAGAGTCTGCACAAGGGATGATTCTCAGGTTAATGGATTTTTGCTATAGAGGTTTTCTGGAGCATGTTACCTGTGACTAGGTCCCTCCAATGACACTCCTGCACCTTCCAGTGTCTCTTGGCAGAGGGAGAAAGTCTCAGGTCTGCCAGGTAAGACCAGGGATTCCCTAAACTCAGCAGTGACCAGCTTCCAATGATGCTCTTTGATGATGGTCATGGGATCATCTCATGTTGTCAGGAAGATTCTTAGTTGATCTTGAGTGAGGATGAGTCTATTTATACTGCTTCCTGTTACTGCTGATATTAAAAATTTGGACTTTGGATCTAGGTCACTGTGGATCATTTTCTTCACTTAAAAAAAGGGATGATGACGGTATTTTCCCATTATGGCTGATACAAAGTTTCAAGTAATTCATACACACACATGCATACATACATATTCTAGAATTATACCTGTTAATGCTAAACAACATATGGATTTATTAAATCAATCTGTTTTAAGGTTAGTAATGAAGGTATCAAGGGACAAATGTAATCTGCTCTGTCTATATATGATGGTTTTAATGAATGGCTATTTATTTTTAATTAACTACTCAAAATAACCTGCTAAATGGGCTGCACATATCTGTTGCTGGCTATGAAAACATATTGGACTGTAGTCCAAAGTTTGCTCCTCTACCAGCTTTGTTAAATCTGGGATGATTATATTAGCTGCATGGATTTCACACTTGGCCCAATTTCCTCACAGCTCTCAAATGTAATAGTTAGTGATGCTATGATTATAAAGACAAGTTATTTAATACATTGGGGCCTTACATCTAAAGCATAGACTCTCTGGGGGGCTTTGAGTGCTGTGTGACATCTTCTCTCCCTCTGGAGTTGAATCCTCTGGATTCAGATTTGCATCCTTACAAGTTGTATAAATTGGAGCCAATCCAAAGCAAGTGATTCTGTCTTTATTCTCTGGTGCATTCAGACTTCCAGTTCCTGTCTTTGTAACATTGACTATCAGCCAGACATACCACTAGTTCACTGCTCCTCTGAACTCTGGTTCATTGTCATCAGACTAGGCTTTGTGTGGATGCTGACATTCCATGCCCCACTCCCCTCCCCCCCCCACCACAGTTAATGATCTGTTTATTGTGACTGATTCTCCACATAGGCTTCTACCACATTGACATTATATTTACTTCTTTTGCTTGGCTTTGCTCCTGGGAAATGATATAGCTGTTTTTCAAACAGCACAACTGAAAACTCTGGTCATGCATAGAAAAGAAACACAAGAAGCCAGACATGGTAAAGCTCTCCAGATATGAGGACTGTCATGGAGGCAAGGTCTCTAGGTTTCCTATTTACCTGGAATATTGCAGATTTGGAGTTGATTAAGCAAACTGGAATGTCAAAAGGCACTGAGTGCCCTCCAAGACATGGTCTCTCTTGTCAAAAGCCCCCAAAGGAGAAGCTTAGCAGGATGAAGCCTCTAAGTCAGTGATCACTCTTACTCAGGCTGCACAGAAGAACCTGTGGCCTCTCCCTAGGTTCTCAGGACAGAGTCCAGGCATCTACCATCAAGCTCCTGCTTACACCTCCTTAGTCTCCCCCCACCCCAAGTTGTAGAGTTCATTTCCAATGTAGTGTCAAGTGAGTATCTATGTTGCATTAGTTCATCCTTTGTCCTACTGTTTCTGTGATTCCCTTTCCCTTTCACAGATTGAATGAACTTATATACTAGACACAGGTACAGAAAACTAAGAGAAATGAAAAAAACCCCAACCTAACTACATATAGAACATAATAAGGACCTCTTGTTTCCATTTTTTGGAATTCAGGTTGATATGTGAAGCTAGATCCTTACATATCACCCTGCAACAGAATTAATTCCAAAATGATCAAAGACCTTGCACTAAGACCACATACTCTGAAAAGATTACAGGAAGGGATAGGGTAAATATTACAGGTCTTTGGCATATGTCAAAACTTCCTAAGTAAAGATACAGAATACAACGAATCAAAGAAAGTCTAGCTAAATGGGATTGCATCAAACTGAAGAGTTTCTGCACGACAAAGAACATAGCTAGCAAGATAAATAGAAACCCACAGAATGGGAGAAGATCTTTATTAGCTATGCATCAGACAAGGGCCTCATACCTAAAATATACTTAGAGCTCAAAAATATTAAACCTGCCCAAATTCTCCAAGAAATAACAATCCAATTAATAAGCAGGCTAAAGATTTTAAGAGAGACTTCTCTGAAGAAGAAATAAGAATGGCCAATAGACAAATCTCTGGCCATAAAAGAAAGGTAAATCAAGCCGGGCGCCAATGGCTCACGCCTGTAATCCTAGCTACTCAGGAGGCTGAAATCTGAGGATCGTGGTTCAAAGCCAGCCCGGGAAGGAAAATCCGTGAAACTCATCTCCAATAAAACACCAGAAAACCAGAAGTGGCGCTGTAGCTCGAATGGTAGAGTGCTAGCCTTAAGCTGAAGTGCTGAGGGACAGCACTCAGGCCCAGAGTTCAAGCCCCATGATTGACAAAAAAAAAAGCAAATCAAAACAGTGAGATTCCACCTCACACCAGTTAGAATAGCCATTATTAAGAAGAGTAACGATACTGGATGCTGGTAGGGATGCGGCCAAAAGGGAATGCTACTACACTGTTGGTGGGAATGTAAACTTATACAACCACTCTGGAAAGCAGTATGGAGATTCCTCAAAAGACTAAACATAGAGCTCCCCTATGACCCAGCAATCCTACTCCTGGGTATTTTTCCAAATGACCACAAACCAGGTCACACTAAAGCCACCAGCACAACCATGTTCATTGCAGCATTGTTTACCATAGCCAAGATATGAAATCAAAATAGATGTTCCTTAGTGGAGGAATGGATCAAGAAAATGTGGCATATATACACAATGGAGTTCCATGCATCCATCAGAAAGAATAACATTGCCCCATTTGTAAGGAAAAGGAAAGAGTTGGCAAAAATTATATTAAGCAAAGTAAGCCAGACCCAAAGGAACATAGAGTGCATGTTTTCCTTCATTTGTAATAATTAGAATGTGCCTATATATCTACAGGTAGACCAAATGGATAGTAAAAGACAAAAAATTACACTTGGGCATGAATAATTAAGCAGGACTCTAAACATTCACACAGTGAGCCCAAAAGAGTATGTTCTTCAGAGAGGGTCACAAGGGCTCAATAGCTATGTATATATGTTCATAAAAATGATGTTTATTGAAATGAGCTCCAAGGAATGGAAACAAGAGATTTTTCTTGCTGTACTATTTGCAGTTCTTTTTTTCTTTTTTCTTCTGTTTTTTTTCCGCTTTGTTGAAGTTTTTGATTTATGTACCTTTTGTTTGTTTGTTTTTAATTTTATTTTCTTGTAAAGATGCTGTATAGAGAAGTTCCAGGTACATCAGTAAGGTAATGAGGACATTTTTGTCTAGCATTGTTATCCCCTCCTTTGTTTTTCTCCTACTATCCCTTCCCTCCCCCTCTCCTTCCCCCCAAGGTACCTTTTGTTTTGTATGTAAGTTTATCTGATTTGGAGAGGGGAAGGGGAAGCAAAGAAGCAGTAGGTCAAAGGGTAAACTAACTCAGCAGTGATGCACACTAGATATTATGTTGGAAATTAACTATACAACTAGAGGGGAGGGAAAAATCTGGGAGAATATGAGAGAGGGAGTGACGCTATTTAAAGGAAATGTACTCATTCCCTGAATTATGTAAGTGTAACCCCTCTATACATCACCTTTACAATAAAAAATCTGAAAACAGGTCAAACCTAGAATGAAAAAGATAATAAGATCCCTCAGCATGCCAGAGGGAAAGGAAAAGCAGAAGAGAAGAAAATTTACTTGGTGAAATGATAGCTTAAAATATGACATTGCCCATTTGTTAGGAAATGGAAAGACTTGGAAAAAATTATATTAAGTGAAGTAAGCCAGGCCCAAAGAAATATAGGTCCCATGGTTTCCCTTATTTGCAAGAACTAGTATATGTCTGAAGCAAGCAGAAATAGTCAGATAAGTTGATGTTAGGCAAAATGAACCCCAAGATAAGGACTCAAATGGTTTTTCTCTCTTGCTATTGTTTCTAACATTTATAAGATATTTCTTTGTTGCTTTGTATGTCCCTCCCCTGTTTTCACTTTATTTGATGTTGGTATAATTTGGGGAGGGGAAGGGAAAAAACAAATTGTTTAAATAGGGATACAGTTGGACCCATTGCAACAATGAGATGTACAAGATGTTATGTTGAAAAATGAGCTTTACAACTTTGGTGTGGGGAGGGGAGGGCACAGGGTCCGGGGAGGATGGGAAGGGATGGGAAGGGGAAAACAAAGGAGGAGGCAACAATGCTTGATAAGAAATGTACTCATTACCTTGCTCATGTAATTATAACCCTTCAGTATGTTATTTTCACAATTAAAAAAAATATGACCCAAACTTGGCCTCAAACATAAAAGTCATGGACATAAGAAGCTGAACAAACTTTAATAGAATAAACACAAAAAAATCCACATCAAGTCATAGTAGTGCCAAACTTAAGAAAACTAAAATTCAACAACTTGCAGTGAGGAAAACATCTCTCTCTGTGGGAAAGAAACTCACAGTGACTCTCATCCCAAGCTGTGGTGGCCAGAAAGGACTGGGTATATTGTTCTAGAACTAAAAGAAAGGAACTGCTATTCCCCTTAGTAGGAATAGAAATTAATGTAATTAATTATAGTATAGAGATTTCTCAAAATGCTAAAAATAGATCTACTATACCACATAGGATCCAGCAATTCCACTGTTGCATATATACTCACAAAGGATCCAGAAATTCCATTGTTGCATATTCACTCTCAGGAAATGAAAAGAGTTCATGATATGCAAAGAAAATGACTTAAAAGGAGAAGTCTTGACCATAGAGAAGGAAGGATTGGCATGGTAAGCAAAAATCAATAAAAATTGTAGACTTATTCTTGGGTTCTCTAAATAATGTTTGGTGAAAGTTTGGACAAGTTTCTAACCATGTACAAAAACTTGAGACAACAGGATTATAAGTAAAGGAGCGGGGAATGATGATAAGGGGGGACTGAACAGACACCAGCAGACTTTGGCTCCCAGTGTAAGGACTGGTTGTTCAGGAAACCACACTTGGCCAGGCGCTACTGAGGAGGCTGAGATCTGAGGATCATCATTCAAAGCCTGGGCAGGACAGTCCATAAGACTCTTATCACCAAAAACCACCAGAAAACCAGAAGTGGCACTGTGGCTCAAGTGGTAAAGCACTTGCCTTGAGCTGAAGAGCTGAGGGACAGCACCCAGGCCCAGAGTTCAAGTCCCACAACCGACAAAACAACAACAACAAAAACCACACAGAAAACTACACTCATTTATGCAGATGACTCAGTAAGAAATCCATAGACCTGACACCAAGAATACATCCTACAAAAAGAAAAAGTGAGAAGTAGAGCTTGTTTAAAAAATTAAAATTTTGATCTGTGAATAAGCGTGGTAAAAGGTCAAATGCCAAGCCATAGACTGGGAGAAATATTTGCAGATAATATATTTGAGGAAGAACTAATCTGTTGAATATAAAAGAACTCTTAGGACCCACTAGTAAAAGAGCAAACAGTATGTTTAGAAAATGAGCAAGGGACACAAAGAGCTATCAGAAAAGGGGACACAAGAGTGTCAAACAGACGTATGAGAAGCTGATGGGAAAATGTAAGTTAAGCCACAAGTTGGGCACCTGCTAGAATAGTTGACAGCTTGAAATGAGAAAGTAGAGAGCCTCGTTGGCTCTCGCATGGTCACCTTTGGGAGCATACTGTGACTGATCCTTCTAAAACTCAACGATAAGCACATGGCCCAGCCATGGCACCTCTGGCATTATTCCTGGCGAAATGAGAACTTAATCTTGCACAAGAATTTGTTCATGAGCCAGTGTTCATGGCTCATTCCTGTAGTTCTACCTATTAAGGCAGCTAAGATCTGTAGAATCAAGGTTCAAAACCACCCACAGACAGAAAGATCCACAAGACTCTATCTAAATTAATCAGCAAAAAAGCCAGGTTGGAGGTGTGGCTCAAGTGATTGAGCACCAGTTGAGCAATTAAACATAGTAAAAAAGAGGTTCTGATTTCAAACCTCAGTACCAAGAAGAAATAAAGCAAGCACATGAATGTTCATAGCAGCTTCCTTTATAAATCCGGCCTAAAAATGACCCAGATTGAGCCTGCTGTATGTGTTCACACAGATGGCTGCATGATTTCCCTAGAGTAATGTAGACACACCCCAAAACATAAGCAGGCAATCTCTGGAAAATTGTGGAGAGTGAACAAAGCCAATCCCTAAGGATTACATACTATTCTTCCATGTACAGAATATTATTGTCACACAAGAGCAGATTGCTTCTTATCAAGGCCCCCGATTAGAGAGGGTGAGACATTTGTCCCCAAATAGTGAAGAGTGCAGGCAAGCACCACACAGCCCTGAGGTTCAGAAGGGATAGAACATGTGCTTTTGTGTTGTTGAGTCAGGGTAGGAATGAAGAGACTGGGAGGGGCAGCTGGCATAAACTTGTTTTAGGCCCTATTGAGGATAGATAGGATACAGCATTGAGACTCAGGTGCTAGTTGACTCAGCAATGCATACAAGTGATGTGATGCAGGTCTCTGTGTGCTTTGCCTTAAATAACACTCAGCTAGGGAGGGCTCAGTACAGGAGCTTCCCTTCCCTTCTCTTCCCTTCTTGCCAGTGCCATATTTCCCACCCCACTCACACCTCAGGCCTTTTCTCTGCAACTTGGTTGTTAAGGAGGATAACTTAAAGGCCCCACATTGAGCTCTGTCTTGGATCATGTAAGAATGCAGCGTGAGCCATGAAGGACACAAATATGTCACCTCATTTCCCTACCCCTCACTGCCTCAGGAATACTCACCCCTCTCCTGCCTCCTAAGGCAAAATCTTTAGGGATAAAGATGCAAGCTCCCAGATTATCCTATTATATGAGTAAATGTGAGAACCAGGCAGTAGTGTCAGAAAAGCTGAAGCCACTCACTGTCTATCTATACAAATACTCACAGTAGGACTTCAATCCCCTGGTCTGTTTACCTGGCCTGAAAACTCCAAGTGTGATCATACCTGCATGACAACTGTCTGGCCAAAGAACAGTGGTCTCACAAGATGCTGCTACCTCATGAGGCTGTGGCTGCCTTGGTTTGCAGACTCTATTATTGTTTGGAAATGACAGCATTGCCTAATTAATCATTTCTCACCTTATTTCTTCCTTGTTAACCATGCATGACTGTACTCAGAGTTGTCTTTCTGAAACATCGAAGAAGCCAGATTTCAGAACAGTCATAGCCCTGCCAGACACTGGGACTTAGGTGCTATTATTCCTACTTCACAGATAAAGACACAGAGGCTTGGCAAGAATAAACAACCTTCTACAACTGTCTGGAAACCCACGTATGCCTACGGCAGAACTAACCTTTCTGCTCATGGTCTGGGTCTGTCTGGGATGCTAGGTCCCCACTTCCCTTCTTAGAAGCTCGCAGCTGATGGACTGAGACAGGTCTAATGTGTGTGGAACTATTAGGGGACAATTTAAGCATGGATCAATATGGTATTGATTCTCAAAGGCAATGGGCCGGACAGCCTTCAGCTGTGTCTGTGTGGTTGACATGTCAGGAAGCTTTGTGTGAATTCAAGTGACTGCTGTGTTCCCTTGGAAGCCTGAGAGCTTCCTTAGCATTTCCCAGTGTTGACACCTGTCTGGATGAATGAGAAATAAAGGCCCTGCCCTATTGCCTTTGTCCTCAGGTGAAGATACACATCTGAAAGGGTCAGTCATTCAGTCATCTTGTGCTGACAGCACTCACAGCCACTGCTCACAGGACATGACAGCCATACAGCAGGCTGTGACAGGAAAGAACCGGTGTTCCAATCCACAGTGGAGTCTTAATAAATCACCAGGGTTAATTTGCAGTGTACACCACAATGCTCTCATTTTGAGACTGGAGAAGAGGAAAGAATATTTGCTTTACATGCTTGACTTTTTTTTAAAGCATTTTCCCCTCCGTATGTATTCCATGACCTATGTCGGGGAAGTTGAGCTGTGACTTAAGGTGGTAGAGCCCTTGCCTTGAGTGAAAAAGCTCAGGGACAGAGCCCAGGCCCTGTGTTCAAGCCTCACCACCACCAACAACAAAAAAGAGACACATATGCTGGAACCAGAAAAGAGCCCTTGCCATGTATGTCAAAGCACATGAGGAAGAGGATGGTCAGGTCAAACCGCAGGCTCCTACTTCCTGGGAAGGGCTCTCCATCCCACCATGAAGCAGTGTGGCCTGCCTCCCACAGACACACCAGACATTGCTGCCCTTTCACCCCACTCTGTGTCTACCAGTCATGTTCAATAAATAGAGCTGAGAACCCTTAAATTTAACTTGGCTTACTTGATTCCCAGAGTAGGACAATTTCTTTGCTATTAATTAGTTAATTAGCTTTTGAAGTACTTGGGGATTGATTTCAGGGCCTGGTGCTTATACGCTGCCTTTACATTTTATGTATTTTTAAAGGTAAACAGTTTACTTGAAGATAAAAGGGAAGCCATGAAATAAAGTGCCAGTCCTGTCCGTGAGAGGAGCCCCAGCCATGAATCCAGTGGGGTCCTCTGCAGGGTGGTTTCATAGCACTGGTGCTCCTCCCATCCCTCCTCCCTCCCCCTTTCCACTGATTGCTTGTATCTGCACCGCTACAGCTTTTTCCATGGCTCTTTACATTGGTTGAGCAAGCACCCAGGGAATTATGAGAAGTATTTGAGTGGGAACTCAGTATTATGGAAAGAAGGAAAACCTGAGCATGAGTTGGAGGCATTATGGAAACAGGAAACACCATGATGGTACAAATGCTATCAGCCACGTGATGTGTCTGCCACTTTTATCCCTGTCTGCGTAATAGTTGCTCTTCCCCTCTCATTCCCTGCACATGGATGGAACATTGCCATGAGAAAGCAAGGACAATGACTACTCCAGGTCTCTCCCTCTGAGGGGGCAGAGCAGTATCTGGAAACCTTGGATCCTCCAGGAAAAGTCTTTTGGGCTGATGGGGTTGTCACAGAAAGATAGATAGACCCTCAACAGAACAGGCAAACAGTGGTCTGTGTGTCCATGAATCCGTGGTCATCTAGGTCTGTGATGTGGTCTGTATCCACGAATCCATGGCCATCTAGGACTGTGACGTGAGTGTTTTCCTTTTCCAGAACACAGGGAGTTGTTTCCCCTGCTCTGAACAGGCTGGGAAGAGGAGGAGAGTCAAGAAAGCATCCTAAGTTACAGCTCAGAGCAGAAAAGCCACTTATCCCTAGTACAGTACATGGTGTTATCCATGGGTATGCGCAGAGCCAATCATCTTGGACTAAGTCTGGGTTAGTAAACTTGAGGGCCCTGTGGGCTACATTGACCAAAGGTATGACTGGGTCCTCAGGGGACATCAAGGACCTGCTTGCCATCCAAGGTTTCCAGCACAAAGAGGCAGTGTGGTGGGAGGCTGGCCAGGGTGGGCTGGGGTTTGCCGGGGCAGTTGCCTTGGTCGATGGTGAGCTTTTGGGTTGTGATGAGCCCCCTAGACCAAGGCCTGCTGCACATGTTCTAATTCCCTAGTCTCCCAGCAATCTGGGAGTGGCTCTTAACGTTATATTCTACAAGGCCCTGGGATGAGCAAACACACAGAGAAAAATCTAACTAGTAACTATGTTAATTAAAAAACAACAACTAAAGTGTTTGTTTATTTTAAAGTCGCTTATATCTTACAACTAAGGATGTAAAACTATGTTCTAATTATTGCAGTCTATTTATGTTACTCAAGTATGTAAGCCTTCCAGGAAGGCTTGTTGAAGACACTATACCAAGCAGGGACCTTTTACATGAGTGATACACACTAAACAAGCTTATGCCTATGTGTTTCTAATTGTAATGAGAAAAGCTTAATGGCAGCCACAATGCTATTGGTCTTAATTCATATTTTAACATGGCGTGTGCAGTGAAAATAACTAGATGGTTTAGTTAGTTGCTGTTTCAAACTTGTCATTGCAGATTTGATCTTTTGGAGGTTTGCAGTCAGACTCACAGAGGGATGCCTTTTACAAGTACTTATTTGTCAAACTTAGCTTTTTAATCTTAATGGGTTCTAGGTAAGCTCTGTTTAGGATGCTATTTCTATTGATCTCCCAATTCCTTGAATTTGTCCCCAAAGGGTCTTATTTGCACAAACATCCGCCTTATCTATCACCCCTCCTATGTAGAATCAGACCGGTTGGGACATCTTATCCCAACAATGAGCAGAAGCCTTTCTGTTAGTTTGCCTTTCAGGTAAAGTTTTTCCCCACTTGGGCCTAGCTTTGAGTTATGGTCTTCCTACCTCTGCTTTCTGGGTAGCTGGGATTATAGACATGTACCACCATTCTCAGAGAAGTTCTATCATTTATAAGTAACATTCCTTCTGGGCACCGGTGGCTTACACATTAAAAAAAAATATTGGATGCTGTACAGAGAGAGGGGTTACAGTTACACGAGTAAGGTACATTTCTTGTTGAACGTTGTTACCCGCTCCATTGTTGTCCTTCCACTACTATCCCTTCCCTTCACTCACCCGCCCCTCCCCTCCCCTGACACCGAAGTTGTAAAGTTGATTCCTGACATAAAGTCTTGTGAGTATTATTGTTGCAATGGGTCATCCTTTGTACTTCTTTCAACATTTTGTTATTTCCCTTCCCCAAATCAGAAAAAATGTACATACAAGATGGAGGGTACCAGAATCAAAGACAGAGACTGCCAGGGACAAACCAATGGAAAAAATGAAATAAAATAAGAAGAAAGAACTAGCAGTACATTGGCAACATCAACTGAAAAAAAGATCTGCTGTTTCCATGTCTTGGAGTTCATTTCAATTAGCATCATTTTGTATGGTCATATGTACATAACTATTGAGCTATTATGATTCTCTGCTAGGACTATCCTTGGCATATACTAATTATTACAAATGAGGGAAACCATAGAACCTATGTTTCTTTGGGTTGGGCTTTCTTAATATGATTTCTTAATATGATTTTTTCCAAGTATTTCTATTCCTTACGAAAGGGGCAATGTCATTCTTTCTGATAGAAGCATAAAATTCTATTGTGTATATATACCACATTTTCTTTACCCATTCATCTCATAGCTACTAAGGAGGCTGAGATCCGAGGAGTGCAATTAGAAGCCAGCCTAGGCAGGAAAGTCTATGAGACCCTTATTATCAACTAATCAGCTAAAACCTGGAAGTGGATATGTGGCTCAATGATAGAGTGCTAGCCTTTAGCAAAAATGCTCAGGAACAGTGTCCAGGCTTTTAGATCAAGCCCCAGGAACCACACACACACACACACACACACACACACACACGCACGCACACGCACACGCACACGCA
>NW_012267330.1:536546-586554 GCF_000151885.1 Dipodomys ordii
CACACACACACACACACGCACGCACACGCACACGCACACACACACACACACACACACACACACACACACACACACACACAAGTAGCCTTCCAGAGGCCATTAGGATGAGAGAACAATGAAGGAGAATTTCTTCCATGTGAAAGTAGTTCTTGTTATCACATAAGATACAAGAAATTCTGGGCCTGGGATTCTCCAGGAACTATGTAAGTCAATTTTCAATTGAGCAGGGCTCAGTTTAGCATTTTGGTATGCTAATGAACATTAGGAGGTCTCCCCTGACTTAAAAAAATCTCCCCACCCCACTATCCTGTTTAAGTTTCCTCAAAGCATTGCTTTGTTTTGTTGTAGAAAAGTTTCAGTTTGTGCCTTTTATACTGGAATTTTGGCTCAATAAGGATTAGGGCTTGTTGTCTTCATGGTTGGAGGAGGTTCCCATTGGTCCACATCTTTGCTAGTATTTAACATTCATCTTTTAAAATTTATCTTATTGAGGGAATATGTGGTGTCTTAAATTTGCATCCCATTGTTAACTACTAAAATAAATTCTCCATTGATTATTTTCTTTTTGAGTATCTTATTCTGCAAAATATAAGTTCAAATTATTTACCAGATTTTAAGCTGTTTTATGGCATGTTTGTGTTTTCTGATTGTTGACTTTTTAGGGTTCTTTCTATATCATGGATATAAGTTCTTGATCAAAAATACTCATTACAGATACATTCTCCCAGTGTGTGGCTTCCTTTTATTTTTCTTTAGTATCTTTCAAAAATTAGGTTTTAATTTGGATGAAATCTGATTCACCAGTTTTTGTTATAGTTCATACTCTTTGTGTCATGTATAACAAATCTTTGTATACTCAAAACCGCAAAGCAATTTCTTCTCTATTTTATTTTAGAAATTTTAAAGTTTTAGCTGTTAGGTTGATATATTTGGACTATATAAAGACATAGTTTTATCTGTGGCTGGTCCATTTTTCATTTATGTGTCTGGTTGTTCTGACATAGCTTGATGAAAAGAGCATAATCTTTCCACTGAGATATCTCTATAGCTTCATCAAAAACCATTGAGTAACTATGTATAGATACATGAGCTATATATGGTTTTATTGCTTTCTCTATCTTTTCTTTTGTCCAAACAACATTGTGCTAATTATAACAGCTTCAGAGTGAGTTCTGATATCAGACAATACCTTTCCTACCATTTTGTTCTTTTTCAAAATTATTTTGACTCGTCTAGTCCTCTGTACTTTCCTATAATGCTTGTAATAAACTTACCAATCACTTAAAAAATGTCTGCTTCCCTTTAGATTGTATTTCATTGAATTTATAAGTGGATTTAGAAGAGTGGACACCTTAAAATGAGCATTTCAATCCCTGGATATAACTTGCCTTCTTTATATCTTACTTAATTTTTAATTAGTTATTTATGTTTTAATTTTTCTTATTTGTGTTGTGTAGGTTCCTATGTAGACTTTGCACATCCCTTGTTAAGTTTATTCCTGTAAATTTAATAATTTGGCTATTGTTCTTAAATTGTGTTTATTAATCATTCAACCATTCATTATTTAAGATAGAAAATGGAAGTAGATGGGGCTGGGAAGGTGGCTTAGTGGTAGGGTGCTTGCCTTGCATGCATGAGGTCCTGGGTTCAATTCCTCAGCACCACATAACCAGAAAAATAAGCCAGAAGTGGTGCTATGGCTCAAGTGGTAGAGTGCTAGCCTTGAGCTGAAGAGCTGAGGGACAGAGCCCAGGCCCAGAGTTCAGGCCCATGACCGGAACCCTCCCCTCCCCCCCAAAAAAAAGAAAATGGAAGTACAATGGACTGGTAAGTGCATGTGTCACCTGTGACCTTGTTAAATCCCTGAGACTGGAGTAATACTTTGGCAGATTTTCTGCATTTTCTGTGTAGATTAACATTTTACCCACAAATACAGTTATTTTTACTTCAATAATTCCAATCTCCATGGCTTTAACTTATTTTTATTTCTTTAATATGTCAGGAAGGGCCAGAATATATACAATAGGTGAGCATTTCTGACCTTCTTCTCACTAAGTAATTATATCTTAAATGCTCATTGTTAGATATATGAAGCATGCTTCCACTCCCAAACTGGTGACACTATTTACTTAAAACTCGATTGCATTTTTAAAATGAATGTCTAACCTCTATCAAAATGAACAGTTACGTGATAAGTGCTATCTAACTTTCCTCCTTTATTCTCTTAAGGTGGCTAACAGCATTGTTTGATTTTCTTTTCTTAAAATTTAGCCCAACCCTGTGCAGTAACAATAAAAATACCTTTTGGTACAAACAGCAGAGATTTGCATTTAAACAAAACTAGCTATGTATAAAATCTATGTAGAGATTCGACATCCTGGAAGTGGTGTGCATGTATGTATTTTCTCTTCACCCAACTAGCCCTTGATTTGTATATGAGCAAACACACCGAGGCATGAAGGGTGATGAGAACAAGGCCCATCAGCCAAGGACCTCAGCATCCGGAGGACACTGGCAGTGAATGCTCTGAATTTTATTTTGCTTCATGTATCCCTGTCACGTAACCGAAGTAGCTGGAGACTCAGGAATGCTAACAAGCACAGATGGAAATAATGGCCCCAAGAAAAGCCTGCTCTTACTACTGAAAGGGCTAGAAAAATCACAGCTTAGCTAGATAGAAAATTTTTATGCAATAGCAACTACTCAGTCCACATGCCTCTGAGAAAGGTGTTCTCTACCCATATGAACAGAGGTCAAGCGGGCAGCCCAGTCTTCGGTTCTCAGCAGCCTGTGAGGTGCCTCAGACACTCCGTGTGTGGGAGGTAGAGAAAGTTAGATGGGAGTTGTAGTTTTGTTCTTTAACCTGCTCTTGTAACCTTTACAGCCTTGTTTTTAAAATATTTTTTAAAAAAATTACTGTAGCCAGGCTCCGGTGGCTCCTGCCTGTAATCCTAGCTACTCAGGAGGCTGAGATCTGAGGATCGCAGTTCAAAGCCAGCCTGGGCAGGAAAGTCCGTGAAACTCTTATCTCCAATAAACCACCAGAAAACTGGAAGTGGCACTGTAGCTCAAGTGGTAGAGCGCTAGCCTTGAGCTGAAGAGCTGAGGGACAGCACTCAGGTCCAGAGTTCAAGCCCCATGACTGACAAAAAAAAATATTGTAAAGGGGATGTACAGAGGGGTTATAGTTACATAAGTGAGGTAATTAGTACACTTTGAACAGTGTCACCCCTCCCTCATTCTCTCCCAGTTTTTCTCCCCCTGGCTTTCCTCCCCCATGTTGTATAGTTTATTTCCAACATGGTTTCAGTGCTGAATTGGTTTACCCTTTATCCCACCATTTCTGTGCTTCTTCTCCCCTCTCTAAGTCAGATAAACTTATATACAAGAGGAGCTGTAGCTTTTGTCTTTACTGGTTTATGCCCAAGCTGCTCTTGCTCTCCCTGTTGGGATATTACCAAAGGAGGCCATGGAGAGCAGGGTTTTGACCTTACTGAGCTGTACCAAAGCCAGTCCCACCTGCATTGTGAGCCACAGCTATGCAGAGAACAGTTAATGAGCAAGTTCTACCACCACATTAAATTGCCAGATTTGTAATAGCTCAAATGTCCACATTGAAATAAAACTCATGTGCCAAACCAAGAACACCCATGTTCTTGAATGGAAAAAACTACCAGCAGCCTATATCTAAGAAACATTGTAATGCAGCATTCTAAAAAACATTCCAACTAAAAATGACAAAAACTTTAAATGCAAACACAGAAAGCATCAGTGAACAAATAAAAATCCCAGAAAAAAAGAAGATATGAAGAGGAAAGAAATGGAACTCTGAAACTCAAAATATAATGATAGAAATTAAAACAAAGAATAAAAATCCTGGCTAGCTAGGCTTGGTGGCAGAGTCAAAGGAAAAGCCAGTGAACTTGCAATAGAGCAACAGAGATGACTTAATCTGAGCCTTGAGTGGAACCTGTCAGTTCCATGCCTGTCCACAGTGAGGTCTTGGACACAGCACATGGGCACAGTGCTCCTGCTGATTTAATTAATTAGAATGACTTACTCTACTATGCTAAGCTCCTTTTATTTCAGGTCTTCCCAGACATGTGAATGTGAGCTACAATGAAAGTCATTTTTGAAGACAGAATGAAAACTAAGATGACCTTACCCTGCACAGTATCAATGTTGTATGACTTGAGTTTTGATGATGTGAAAAGAGGAAAATGATGGAGACACATGGAGAGGGTGTCTTATGATGTGGAGGCAAAGGCTAGAGTGCTGTGCCCATAAAGCAAAGAACATCACTGCAAAGGAGGACATTCATATCATGGACCTGACTATCAAAGGCATGGAATCCACCGCAGCCACTGAAAGCTGTGAGGCTCAAAGAAAGATCTCACCTTTGAGCCTTTAGAGGAAACCTGGCTCTTCCAGCAACGTGAGTTAGAAATTTGAGAGGCTAAAGTTCCAGTTCCTGGCACTTATTTTAGAAGTTAACTAGTATATAGAACTTAATCTTTGTGATTGAGGTGATGTTAAGGTTCAGTGTATGCTAAGGTTGTATCCATGGAGATCCTGAATGCATCTGTTAGAGGCATGTTTGTGAAGGGCGTGGCTGCCAAGGATGAGACTCACAAGGTATCACTGCTAGGGCATTGCTAAAAAGGGCAGAAGTGTCAAGCATGTGAGACTTAAAGATATTAGAGTCAAGGACATAATTGTCAAAGGAATGAGAGTCAAGTGTGTGATTATCAAGGGTTTGATTGTAAACTGTGTGGTTTTCAAGAGCGTTTCTATGAAGGATATAAATCTCAGGGTCATGAGTTTTAAGGGTTTAATTGTGTGATATCTAAGGCACAAATGCCAAGGGCATGAGTGTCAAGAATGTGAGTATTGAAGAATGAGAGTCAAGGTCATGAGTGTCAAGGGTGTGAATGTCAAGGATCTGAGGGTCAGGGGCATGAGTGTCAAGGTAACAAGTGTCTAGTTACAGGTTGGTCCTTAAGACTGTGACTGAAGGACATGATTTTCCAGGGTGTGACTGTTGAGAGACCAGGGTATACAAGCCACCATAGCATTCCTCCCACATGATCCTTACTTTACATTTGTGTTTGTCAGTTTTACCTAAGAAACCCAAGTTAGCACACCAGGTCACACACAAATGGGCAGGATATTACTCCCCTGTTACAGAGGAGGAGGATGGAGCTCAGGAAATTTCAAGTGAATTTGGTACCATTATGTTTAGCTTTAAAAGTAACAACTGAAACTCAGATATTAAGAATGGACTCTCAAATTTGGAGACCATAAATCTATAATTGAATAATAACTTTTTATCAAGACAGCACATATGAGAGTGTTTTTTTTTAGTTAAAGTGTTATGGAGATTATCACATGTAGGAGGAGATAACAGGTATGCACCACTTTTTCTGTTTCTTGAAGTAGTGACCATCTCCCTGCTCTGCAGAGACAGAGCCATTGTGGGCAGCTTCCACATGCAGGGCCATTCCCTTCCACCAGGGGAGGAGTCCTTGGCCACCAGTCATGCAGGTGTCTTCCTGAAGTAAAATGGATCCACAAGGCCATGATATGCACCTATAGGTTTTAGATAGAATTATAAATCCCAGGAAATTAAGTTGCTCTAACACTTGGCCTGGAGTAGCTCTCAGCCATGAAGTTATCTGTGAGACTTAATGATTAAATTAATGAAATTATTTATTACCTCTCTCTCTTTCTATCCAACTGGAAAGGAAAACTCATGGAGGCAGAACAAAAAGCCTGTCTGCTTTTACTTCATCAGAACAGCAAATTCTTCTCCCAGGGGTTTGAGGTGTCCGGGTTGTCTGGGAGAAAAGTGAGAGAGATGCCTTTCTTTTCAGAGTGGCTGATGGAACAACATTGCATGTCCAGTGTGCATGGAGAAGCTGAGAGAGGGCGGGTGAGTGTCAGTGGCACTGCACAGCTGCACAGAGATGGGCTTGGCATATTCAATTGTTATATGATGCAGAAATCCTCACTGAGCATCATTGCTATCCTTCTCCTCCTCTCCAGGGTTCTGTGTACATTAGGTAAACACTCTAGTATTGATGCACACTGCCTGCTTTTTGGTTTGTATTCGTGTGTGTATTTTGCTTTTTTTTCCAGTTCTAGGGCTTGAACTCAGGACCCAGGCATTGTCCCTGAGCTTTTTTTACTCAAGGATAGCACTCCTTTTGTTTGGAAATACTTGGTTTTGAACTCAGGACCTCACACTTGCTAGCAAGGTGGTCTACCACTTGAGCTATGCCACCAGGCATTTCTGCTTTAGTTATGGTTCACATAGGGTCTTGCATTCATTCCTGGGGCAGCCTGGACTGTGATCCTCCTGTTTCATCTTTCTATGTAGCTAGGGCAAGAAGCAAAGCTACCACTGCCCAGCTGGATTGGTTGAAATTAGGCCTTGTGACATTTCTCCTGTGTTAGACTTAAACCACAATCCTCCTAAGTTCAGCTCCCTGAGTAGATAGAATTATAGGTGTGAGCCGCTGTTCCTGGCTCAATCTCCTTTTTAAAAATCAGATTTAACGTAAGTGTTTGACAAGCGAATTTTATTTGAACATGTGAAAATACTTCTAGAGCACCAAACAGAAGATGTTTTAGGGCATCTGAAATAGAGTGTCCTGTGGCCACTGCACACACCTTGTGGTACCTAGGGCCAGTTCACCCATAGTCCAGGCTGCAGCCCTGCTTCCAGCACGGTGTGGTTTTAGACCTGGTTGCTCTGGGTCAGTAGCATCACAGGTCCAGGCAAATGCCAGAAGCTTCCAAGAGATAAAGGGATCAGAGACGTTTCCTAATGAGAATCATGCCATTCTAAGCTTCAGCTCTCAAGAGTTCTCCCACTTCTGCCTTTCCTTCTCATAAATAAAACTTGGGGAACCAAATAAAACCTCTCACAAGAAGCAATCAATTCTGGGAGACCATGTGTCCTATTTGTTATGGATATGGTATTCAGCCTGTACACATTTTTTTAAAAGAAGAGTGCTCTTCCTGTGTTCTATTAAAGACCATTGTCTGGTATTGATTTTTTCCCATAATAAAGGGAATAAAGGTAGAGTGTAGGGGAGAAACATTCCACTCATGAAGTATACACTATACAGTGAAATTAGATTTCCCCCAGTAATCCTGTTTCAAAATATGTGTTTGCAAAGCAGAATTCCCAGCTGAAAAGTATTCAGGAGGAATTAATGTCATGTGGTTTTCAATAGGAAAGCTGAAATATATAACTTTAAACTGAAGTCAGCTGCAATTTGGATGTTGAATGTCTCTCAAGGCAATGCACTATGTGAGGCAGTAGACCTGGGAAGGTCTTAGCTGTTTGTGGACATGCTCTTGCAGGGAACCTGGAGCCCAGGCCCTTTCTTCTTTCTTTTTCCTCCCTGGCTTGTGACACGCGTGGTTTTGCTTTGCCACTTCTGCCACAAGGTGGGGGCATCTTCCACAGGCAAAGCCCACTGACCCCGGGCTGGAACCTTTAAATTCCTGAAGAAAAATAAACCATTGCCCTCTATAGGCTACTTGTCTCTGGTATTTCCTTACAGTGACCTGAGACTGACTAATGCCTTCTGTGACTGGCCTATGAGCTGCTCCACTCCCTCCCACCCCTGCTGCCCTTGGTCCTTCTTTCCCTTTTGCCCATATCTCAGGCCAAGTTGCCATTTGATAAAATCGTACTGTAAGGAACTCAGTCCCAACCATTTTTCCCCATCTCTCGCCTAATGAGGAAGGAGGAATAGTATACTCAATACCACACCTGTGCTGATGTTCAGGGGTCCATGGCATCCATGGCACCCCTGCCCCCGGCCAGGCTGTATCCTCTGGACAGTGGCCCACATCTCCCTCCCTCTCCTCTCCTCCAGCCACCCATCCAGAATTTCATTTCCTACTAGGGAGGAGAAGGAGCAGAGATCATTAATCAAACAAATCAACCTTGGACAAATTGTTTCTGGAAGAATATTAGCTCTAAGAAAAATGCTAATTACTCCAGGAAATGTTAACTTCCACAAGATCTTTGGAAAGGTCGCATTAAACATGGTTAAGTGAATCTCTTTACTCCCAAGACCTCCTCATTCCTGGAGTTTCCACAGTAGAATTTATTTTTCAGAGTTTTTGTTAGCGTTACCATATTCAAAACAGAACTTATAATAAATAACCATCTTAAAAAAAACAAGTTTAGAGCTGGGAAGGTGGCTCAGTGGTAGAGTGCTTGCCCTGCATGCATGAGGCCCTGGGTTCGATTCCTCAGCACCATAAGCAGAAAAAGCCAGAAGTGGGCACTGTGGCTCAATGGTAAGGCGCTAGCCTTGAGTTGAAGAGCTGAGGGACAGTGCCCAGGCCCAGAGTTCAGGCCCCACGACCGACCAAAAAAAACTCTGAGCAAAAAAACAAGTTTAGGAAGAGCTGATAGTTACTGAGCACTTACTTTGTTGTGAGACTATGTCTGTGTCGTTATTTAATCTTCATAAAATAACAGGTGAGTAGATTCCATATTACTTACACTGAACTAAAATGTTTAAATGCAAAGATAGTCTACATGCCTAAATTTCAATATTTGTCAACTGTAGGTGTCAATTAAGAAAGGGAAGGGTTACATATGCAGGATTGTTCTAAGAGTATTAACCAATCTTGATTTATGATAGTTGAATTTAATGATTTGACTTTATGCTGGGACAAAACCCACCAAAAATCAAGTCAAAACTGTACTTTGAATTTTGATCTTTTCCATACGTGGTGTGAATATCTTGAGATGCGGGGCAGTGGCTGTAGCTGGTCCTGGAATGTGAGGGGAACCACAGAGACTGCAATGTGCTATGATGCTAAGCCATGGTGTTCAGTATGTCAAGTACATTAACTTCATTTTCAACTTATGATATTTTCACCTTTTGGGGAGTTTACTGAGACATAGTTCACTGAAAGTCAAGGATGATCTACAATGGGCAGAGGTGATGGGATGCAAACTCTTTAGCTCCTGAGTCGAGAGGAAGACTCTGGAATCCATTAGAAAACTTGGGTCTCTCAAAGTGAGTAACAGAGGAAAGTTGAAGGAATGGATATTTACAGAGTGTGGGTGGGCAATATGATCAACACTGGAATCTGTAAAACTGAAGTCCAACAGCTCCCAAGAAACACCATGGTGGTATGACCTGGATGGAAGAGCCATGTTACTGGATTGTAGAGAGCTATGATTGTGGAGCAGAAACTGGACAACATGTGTGGCTGTTGGTAGAGGGACAGAGGGAGGATCTCATTTTTTGTGTATGTCTTATTTAGTTCTTTTCTCAGTTGTATTCCAGGCATGGGGAGAAATGCTTGGTACGCTTAATACAGGAATGGAACATTTGTATTTAGAGACTCACAGCCCAGTTTAGACCAATGAGATACGGTTCCTGTCCATGACTGGTGGACAGGAAGTGGGGAAATGTGTTTGGGAGCAGTCTGGAGTCCTGGGGAAGCTCAGAATAAAAAGCCAGAGGCTTTGCTCCCCTTCTTCTTCTTACCAGACAGGCAGCTTTAGTCTAGTAATTTGTCTTTGCAATCTTGTCTTAAAACAATCATGATGACTTTGATGATTATGATAATACAGACATCATAGAATTGTGGGAAGATTGAATGACACATAAACTATCCAGATTATCTTTGAGTGTTGGTCTTTTCTTTCTCTCTCCCTACTACATTAATGAATCTTAAGCTTACAAGCATGGGATAGTAAAGGAACCTTACATATACCCTGTTTTAAGCTTTAAGATCATTTGGAAAAAGTGGTAGCCAACATTGCAATCAGATTAAATAAGAAGAGAGCTCTCTGGGACTCCAGCAAGGGAAAGGCACTGTGTGATGGCAGAAACAGTGGAACATGTCTCCTGACCATGCAGAGCTGCTGCACACACAGGACACCGGCCGTGCAGAGCTTTATTGACTGGTTCATCTTGGTGGGACCAGCATCACTTGTGATGGAATAGAGATAAGGATGAGCTCAGTGCCCCAGCCCTGCAACTTGCCTTCCTTCTTCCTTGCACTTGCACTGTCTAGGTTAGCAGAAAGGGAATCCTTTGAATTCTCTTATGTCACCTCTAAGTCCTTATCAGAAATTAACAGAATAATTCTGTTAAATTCCTCTAAAAAAGAGCTCAGATACAAATGAGTTGTCTTCTTGTCACTTTCTTGCTTCCTCACATCCAACGGGGGTGCTTACTTATGCCCTGCCTGCTCAGACGGTCAGTGTAGAGGTTCTGTGCTGATAGTCCACTGTGAGTCATCTGGTATCTCCTCAATGAACAGCTGTCACCCTCTGCAATCCGGAGACCACCACTCAATTGGACCCTGCCAATCTCCTTCAGGAAACCTTCTTAGAATTGTGAATCACCTCTGTAGCCTTAGCAGGGATGGTGTGTTAGGAAACATTCTGTAATGATAGTTGTAGAACCTTTCTTTCTCGTGGAAAACAATACAATTTAATCTCTGTGCCAGTCAAAGTCTGAGTTTTGTGTTATAAGAGACCACCCAGTTAGGTGTAAGCAGAACAGTGTTGTGTTGGTGACATTCAGCATGCATATGGGCTCTTTGGAGGGCCAGCCAGCTCCAGAGGCCAGCAGAGGCAGACTCCACAGCCTTCCTCCATGGTGCTAACCTTACTCTGAGGTCATGTGCTACACCCTATTGCCGAGGGGACCAGAAAAACACATTTCTTTTGTCTGTCTTAAGCAGCAGACATAGAAAAAGGAATACCTTGATCATGGAATTGTATCAGGGTGACAACTGTGCATGGTTGGTCTTGCTCTTTCTTGCTATCCAAATGGTGGCATCTGCCTTCTCTTGGCTTGGTATCAGTAGATTCACAGTAATAAGGCCCCTGAGGTCTTGGTCTATTCTGAACTTGTCCATGAATACAACACTTCATGACCCTGTCTATTAACAAATGCAGCCCTCTGTGAGTGCCACAAAGCCCCACAGCATCCAGAATGCTAATGGAAAAGGACAGGGAGACAGAAGAGTCACTGTCAATGTATGCTAACACTTTCCTCTATCTTCTCATCTGTCACCATAACATCATCCTTGGAGTCTAGCCAGTGAGCAAGGGATTTTACCTGAACGGTCTAAAACCATAGTGGTGTGGAGAGAGACATACACACATGCCTATAGACTTTCACGAGGATGTTAACAGGGACATTCAGTTTTGAAAAATGAAAGTCATGTTAAAATACCCTGATTAGCAATAAGGATTAAAAATAACTTGTTCTTCACCTGGAAAAAGATACATTGGAAAAAGTCTAGTCTAATTGACCTTTTGCTGCTCTAAGAATGAACTGAACCCAGGAGTGTTTGGAACATGGCCAGGTTGGACCAATTCCCACATAAAGCTGGCAATAGTGAGAGCTTCGGTCACCGTGGCCCTGGTTCAGATGCCCTCCTGTTGTAAAGATCAGATGATGGTCTCCAGTGCCTGCGGGTAGCATGTGTTACAGGGTAAGTGGGAAGAAGACCTGAGGAGCAGTCTCTGCAGGTGACTAAGAAGACTGTATGAGCTGCAGAGCCTTGGTGTCTGAGACTCTCCGGCTAGACATACCATCAGCGATGGTCGCAAGGTGTGCTCATTCTCTCTTCTTTTCTGGGACAACTTTATTTCAGTGTAGGAAACCTTAAGACCAAAAAGGAGATGAAACTCATTCTCTGGGTTAATGACATTAGAAATTTGGCGAGAGAGTGGCTAGAAATGGTACTGGGCTGGCATTGAGATTATTCCTTGGGTTTTGCTGTTATTAAAATGGCAATTAACGCAAAGATTACTCAGGACTAACAAAGCAGGTAGGCACAGGTTCCGTGCCACCATGGCACCATGCCATGTGAAAGGATAGCATTGCCCTTCACCTCCTGCCACATGCCTCTGGATAGTTTCACTGTTCTGTGACAGACAAGTGCACGTTAATAAGATTACAATTACTAATTGTAGTAATTAGATGGGCCAGGTTCAGTATAGTGACTAATGTACAGTGTTAGAAGCATGGAGTGGAGTTTACATAAAAAGTCAGAGCAGGGCTCAAGGAATTTTCTAGGGGAGAGGGAGATACAAAGTAAACACACCACTGACTGGAGATTGAATAACACAGAGCAGGAGATGCTCTAACATGGCATGGAGGATATTCCTGGTAACTCTTCATTGGCCAGTGTCAGGAGAGTAAATGCAGGTAGAAATTCAGTTCGGGGAAAAAAGGAGAAACGAACGAGCATTGGAATAAAAAGTAGTAAGGTATGATGAGAGTTCATATTGTCTTTGGAGCTCTATCATTTCTGGGAATTGACTAGGTATACAACACTTTAGGCTCCCAGATTTCAAATAGTGCACACCAAAAATGTGAATTTCCTCCCTGTGATCTATCTGTTTGTGGGACAGTGGGAGCAGGGTGCTGTTGGAAGCTGGACACCTGCTGCTTTCCTGGCCTGCTGGGAAGACGGTGAAAAGCAGCAAGTGTGAGGGTTAGGACAAAGAGAGAGGGCACCGCTCTGCTCCTTCTTCTAGGATCAGCTTCTCAGAGTCAGTGGTGGAGGACAGAGACTCTTCCTTGCAGAGACCCTGAGCCTGGCTTTGTGGAAGGGACCCGTAATTTAGTGACTTTACAGGAAGTATGCAGAGTGATTTTTAGATCACTGTCATAATAGATCAGCATGCCCTTCATGTATTTATATTTTACAATTACTTAAGGTATGTCTTGTAAACCTTAATGTCATTACAAACCCTAGAGAGCAAGAGATGTTATGTTTCAGCATGTGAAAGCCAACTTTGTAGGAAACAAGACAATGCTAACATACAATATAGCTCACACAAGGACATAGGCTCTGTCTACAAATGATCCAATTTGTAGCACTGACTCCAAACTGATCAGTCTATATGTTAGTTGATTGTTTAGTTGACAATATTGAAAATTTCTATTATTATTATTATTATTATAATCAGCAGCAGCAGCCAGTACTGGGCATGGCATTCACTTAGTTTGCCTGCTCACATTTAGCACTCAGCCACTTGAGCCATACAATCAACCCTTCTTTTTACTAGATATTTTGGAGATGAAACCTCACAGACTTTCTGTCAGCACTAGCTTCAACTCACCATCTCTCACACCTCATCCCCCAAGGTAGCTAGGGTTACAGGCATGAGTCACCAGCACCTGTCAAACTCATATTCTTTACCAGCACAGAGTAAGTTATATTCTTGATCCATAGAATCGGCGCATCTAGTGTTTTAGTTATAAGTCATATGCGTCATAAATTGTATAACTAGGGCACTCTTCTTAGGAAAGGAGATGGTGTAGTTTTCTATTTTTTCATCTGAACAGTCTGTTTATAATACTGGACAGTACTCTCAGCCCTGATTTACGTAGCATCTAGGCAAAAGGACAGGTAGAGTTACATGTTAGGGATCTAAGTGTATTCAGAGAGCTACACTGGCTCCTGATGCAGCATCTAGATAAGATTTATAAATTTCCAAGTTTGTTCTTATGGCTGGAGAACTGGATGACCAGAGTCAATAAAGATCACTGCTATTTCTAGTGTTTATAGATACGCATGCTTATATCATAGGGTATTTTCATTTCTTTAAATGAGGAATGGTTAGATATATAAAGTTTATACAGATTATGTTTGTTAATTGACATTGCAAGGTTAATTGCTAATCTTGTAAGGCAAGGGCTCTACCACTGAGCCACTTTCCCAGCAATTGCTAATCTTGTAATCAGCTGAGATTTAAAAAAAATTGTGTGGCACTGGGTCTTGAAATCAGGGCTGTGCTCCAAGCTGGTATTCTAAAAGTTGTGACACATTTCCACATCTCTATTTCTGGTGATTAATTGGAGATAAGAGTCTTGTGCACTTTCCTACCCAGGCTGGTTTTGAACGGCGATCCTCAGATCTCAGCCTCCTCAGGATCACAGGCCCTAGTCTCTGCATCTGGCTACCAGCTGAGATTTTTAAAAAGTCATCAAATGGAATAATCTGCACAGGGTGAGGTGGATTATAATTGGAAAAAGCCACTACTGAAAGCACAGCATCTTGAGACAATGGCTTCATGGTTAAGAAGTGAAGCCAAGTGCACACAGACTACCAGATATTCCAAGTGGATTGAAGACCAGAAATTTTAAAATATTGTAGCAATAAATTTAGAAAAATAGCATAGAGGTAAATATTGCTATAATATGCAGAGATGAATCTGAAAGATAGAAACCAGAAGATGGGAAGGCTAACTTGACTCCATAAACATACATTTATTTATTTATTCATGTTTTGGGTCCATTCGTGGGGCCTGAACTCTTGGGTTCTGTCCCTCAGCGCTTCAGCTCAAGGCTAGTGCTCTACCTCTTGAGCCACAGCGCCACTTCTGGCTTTTTTCTTTTTGCTTATGTGGTGCTGAGGAATTGAACCCAGGGCCTCAGGCATACAAGGCAAGCGCTCTACCACTGAGCCACCTTCCCAGGCTTCCATAAACATTTTAAATAACAACATGTAAAAATGACTATAGGCCAAATGAAAAACCAAAGATTAACTCAGGAAACTATTTCTATGAGGTAGAAATTGGTTACTATTTCTCAATCTTAAAGAGTTCTGAGTGGTCATTAAGAAGACAAACACCAAAGTATAATAATATATATATATACACACACACACCACATTTTCTTGATCCATTCATCTACTGAGGGGCATCTGGGTTGGTTCCATATCTTAGCTATGGTAAATAAGGCTGCAATAAACATAGTTGTGCTGGTAGCTTTAGTGTGGTCTTGTTTGTGATTATTTGGGTAAATGCCCTAAAGTGGGATTGCTGGGTCATAGGGGAGTTCTATGTGAAGTCTTTTGAGGAACTTCCATACTGCTTTCCAAAGTGGTTGAACAAGTTTACACTCCCACCAATAATGCACTAAGGTTCCCTTCTGTCCACACCCCTTCCAGAATCTGTTGTTATTAGAGTTCTCGATTATAGCCATTCTAACTGGGGTGAGGTAGTATCTCAATGTTGTTTTGATTTGCATTCCTTTTATGGCTAGAGAGGTTGAGCATTTCTTCATGTGTCTATTGGCTATCCTTCTTTCCTCTTCAGAGAATTTTCTCTTTAAGTCTTTAGCCCACTTATTTATTGGGCAGTTGTTTCTTTGAGAATATGTTGTTGGGGAATTTAATTTTTTGAGTTCCAAATATATTTTAAATATGAGACCTCTATCTGTTGCATGGCTAGTGAAAATGTGGTGTATATATATATATATATATATATATATATATATATATATCATCACAAAGAATGACATTGCCCCATTTGTTAGGAAATGGAAAGATTTGGAAAAAATTATATTAGGTGAAGTAAGCCAGGCCCAAAGAAACATAGGTCCCATAGTTTCCTTGATTTGCAATAACTAGTATATGTCTAGGACAAGTGGAAAAGGTAAAAAGCTATGTACATATGACAAGATAAGATGAAGTTAAGTGAAACGAACCACAAGATAGGGACACAAGTGGTTTTGTCTTACTTGCTATTGTTTCTAATGTATTTATAAGGTACCATGTGATTTTTTTGTTGCTTTGTATGTTCCTCCCCCACGATATAACCCCTCTTTTCACTGTATTTGATATTGGTATAATTTGGGGAGGGGAAGGGAAAAAACAAAATGTTTAAATAGGGATACAGGTTGACCCATTGTAACAATGAGATATACAAGGCACTATGTTGAAAAACGAACTTTACATTTTAGGTGGTGGGGTGTGTGGTGGGGTGGGGAGTGTAGTTGTGGAGGTGAGAGGGAAGGAATGGTAGGGGAAAAACAAAGGAGGAGGCAACAATGCTTGATAAAAATTGTACTCCTTTGTTTCCCCCAAAGGAGGAGGCAACAATGCTTGATGAGAAATGTACTAGTTATCTTGCCCATATAATTGTAATCCCTCTGCATGGTATTTCCACAATAATAAAAAAGAAACGTACTCATTACCTTGCTCATGTAACTGTAATCCCTCTGTATAGTATTTTTACAATAAAAAACTTATTTAAAAAAAGTGTGCTCGGTCGGTTCCTAGAGTAAGAAATATAGACAACTAATGACCATATCAACTGCTTTGTAATAAAAATTCAAACATAAATGCTATGCCATTATTTTGCCCATAAAATTGACATCAATTTCTTAAATAACAAAAAATAAAGCAAAATGTACGTTGAGGCCTGTTAAGGAATGAGCAGGTGCAAGTGTGGAAAAGAATGAGGGTAACAAGAAGAAATGTACTCACTACCTTATTTATGTAACTGTAACTCCTCTGTACATCATCTTGACAATAAAATAAAAAAAGGATGACCTTTGCTGCTTGTCCTAGACATATACTAGTTATTGCAAATAAGGGAAACCATGGGACCTATGTTTCTTTGGGCCTGGCTTACTTCACTTAATATAATTTTTTCCAAGTCTTTCAATTTCTTAACAAATGGGGTGATGTCATTTTTTTTCTGATGGAAGCCTAAAATTCTGTTGTGTATGTGTGTGTGTGTGTGTGTGTATTATACCACATTTTCTTCTCCATTCATCTACTGAGGGGCATCTGGGTGGGTTCCATATCTTAGCTATGGTAAATAATGCTGCAATAAGCATAGTTGTGCTGGTAGCTTTAGTATACCTTTGTTTGTGGTCATTTGGGTAAATGCCCAAAAGTGGGATTGGATTTCTGCCACTAGCACTGATGACCTGGCATGTCTACAGCTAAGATGCTTTGACAATTATTTACTTACCTAGAACAGAAGTCAATATGATCAGTTCCAAGGTCAGTTCAGTGGCAGGCATACAGGGGCCTCCAGGGACATCTGTGCCCCATTTCTTGGGCTCTTCAGCATCACAAGTTGGCTGTTTTGGATTGAGCAGGATTTTCATGCAAATCAAAGGTTGAAGGAAGGGGATGGCTTCTCCCTACACCTGCAAGCTTTGTTTTTATGGAGGAACAACTTTGGCGAAACTCTCTTCAGACTCACTGATTGTCTAGAACCTTGCTATCTGTCCCCCTGCACTGCATGGGAAGCCAGTGAGTGAGTGTGTGGCATGTTCAGTCTGTGGCAAGGGATTAAGTGTCAGCAGGAGGCTGCCCAGGAGTAGGCCTTGTCTCCTGTGGGAAGGAGAGAGTCACACCAAGTGTTAGTTAATTGATCAATGTGTATATAATGACGGTCAAGCAAGATGGTATAACTCTATTGCTATATTGAAGAGAATGTTGGTACGCAAATATACTTATGACATTAAACAGTATAAAATATATATATTCCAGTATATTCTAGCGCACATCAATAAACATCCATCCATCTTCACTTACATACTGGTCAAAGAAAAATGTTGAAATGTCTTAATTTTTCTCACAAGGGAACAGGGATGTGAGGTGAGCTTTAGAGAGCTAGGAAAACGAGTCAGTTAATAACTATGAGTTAAATCTGACAAAAGACTGTTTCACAACTCTGAATCATTGATTCAATCCCCAGATAGCCAGCTAGCAAGGCCCTTGCATCTTGTGTGTATACGTGCACTATTAACCCTATTTGTGTGTTACCTTGTATGTATATGACAACTAATACAATCCAATCCAATCCATGCGCAAGAGCACTTCTTCTTATGGACTGTCCTCCTATTCCAAACCTTTCTGGCCTTTTGTAATTATACCCCTCTTATCTGCTGTCAATGGAGGTTCAGTATGAGCTATGTGTGCTTTCCTCTCCTCACTCCCACTAAAAAATGTTTGGGTAGAGCGCTTGCCTTACATGCATGAGGCCCTGGGTTCGATTCCTCAGCACCACATAAGCAAAAAGAAAAAACCCGGAAGTGGCACTGTGTTCAAATGGTAGAGCGCTAGCCTTGAGCTGAAGAGCTGAGGGACAGCGCCCAGGCCCAGAGTTCAGGCCCCAGGACCGGACCCCCCCCCAAAAAAATGTTTGGGATTCTTAGGCTTAACAGACAAATGCAGCAGTGGCAGAGCCCTATTGCTGGTAATTGCAGGATACATTTTCATTATCTGCTCCCTTTCCATCTGGCATCTTAACAGCTCCATTGTCCCCGATATCTTAGATTCTGCACCTTAAGAGTTTTGGTTTAACAAGAATAACTTAAACACACATATGCAAGTATATACACATATACACAGATATACACATAGGTATGCTTAAAATAGTCATGGATCATTTATTGCAATGTGGGGTGGTTCTATTGTCCCTTGCTTTGTATATCTGAGCTGGCCCTTAACTGTCTTAATTACTAGAGAACAGCAGAATGGACACAGTGCTAGTTCCAGTCTTTGTGAGTCCCTGAGCTTCCATCCAGAGCCTCATAGAGGCATGCTTAGAGACAGCTCATACACAGGAGTGATGGTTAAGCTTTAAGGTAGCTTAAGGTAGAATTGGCATGATGATAGCTTGAAATTAGCAACCTTTTCCAGGTCACTTCTAATTGAAGCTCCATGCCATGAGAAACTATAACTCACTTGCCAGGGAGGTGCCAAGCTTCCTGTGAGAAGCAAGGAGCTTGGTGGCGCCCTGCCTTCCAGCTGCTTCTGCCAAGGCTCAGCACAGGAAGGAAGAGTTCCCAGACACCCCAAGCAGCCCCAAAGGATGCTCACCAAGTACCATCACATCAGCTAGGTAAGCCAACAAGGGATAGAAGACACTCCTAGGTGACCTGTACCCAATTTTCTGACCAAGGAAATAATATAATAAAATAATTGTTTTGTTTAGTAGATTTAAAAATATGGCATATATTTAAGCCTAACAGTTAACTGGTATTCTTGTGAATAGTGCCCTTTCCTGAATACATGGTAGCTATAGCGAACAATAGGCAAACAATTGTCTTCATACTTACGTGACTTTGTAATAAGCTATTTACTAAGGGTAAATGGGCTCTTCTCTAGGAGAAATACTATACTGGTAAAAGTGCATGGCCATTCCAGAATCAGGTTTGTCTTTCTCAACTGTGGACTTGATTGCACTGTTCTGGACATCGTGATGAGTGCTAAGATCAAAACTAGAGGAAACTTCCCACAGTTGTGCAAAGAGCATTTGGCGCTGGAACCTTCTATAAGTTCAACCTCCTTTGACTACAATTTCCTTACATGTAACATTAAATATTTTGTGCTGGGTCCACACATCAGTAGGTACAGCGTGGGACATTTTACATACATCATTTGTACACATTCAAAAACAAATAATACCATCTTGAAGGAACATAAACACACATGCACAAACACACACACGCACACACACACACATACACACATATACTCCTCATGGTTTTCCATTGCTGGTGATCTGCAGGCTAGGGCCATCTGTTTTCCTTCATTCAGTCTAGTAGTTTATGGCTCAGAGAAGCCTGAATCCAGTGAGTGTTACATGAGGGCCTGTGATCCACAAGGTCACACAGGTGAGGCTGGAAGGACAACAGAGGTTGACAGAGCTCTTTAAGAAGGAAAAAAAAAGTTTGCCACAGCTGTGGGAGCCCTTCACTCCCAGCCATGGGCAGCATTGCTAAGCAAGGCTGACTTTTAATTAAAATATTCAATTATAATTCTGTAATTGAAGATAGAAAGAAACATCTTGGGATGTTTTTAATTCAAAATAGAAAAAAACCACACAGAGCATTGCTTATTCTAATTTTCCAGCAGGAGACCATGCATTAGATTAAATCCAGTATAAAAAAGTACACATTTTGATACATAAAGGTACTTTTGGGGTAGGATGGGAAGAACAATTGTATGCATATGCTTTTTTTTTAATTATGAGAGAAATATATGCTCACTTGAAAAACAGCAACAAATAAAGAAGAACAAAACAAAAAACAAAAAGAAAACCTTATTTAACATAGAGCTATAGAGATAAGTCTACCAGGAACTTTTCACTTCTGGGAGATGGAGTGCTTTCATTTATCTCTTCCTCCCATAAGTACAATGGGATTTGCAGCCATCATACACAGGACAAGCATAAACAGACCTGGACAGTGGAAAGAAGGCAGCAGGCTGATGAGGGCGCTTGAGGGAGGACATGCCATGAGTCCCCTGGCTTTCCTTCTTGCCCCATAGATCCTAGACTGGATAATGGAGAAGATGCCAGCCTAGAAATGCCAAGGAATACAGAAGAAAAACCACTGCAACAACAACAACACATCTTTTCCAGCCAAACACCTAGGAAAGGGGTAACACAGAAAGACAGAAGCTCTTACAAAATCTTCTCTCCACTACAACCAGATACCACAGGAAAACCTCCACTCCAACCAAAGGCAAATTGGGGCCTTGACATCCACTGTCTAAGCTGAGATGAAATGCCCTCTGTCTCTAGCCTAATAACAGCGGGTGCTTAGGTGAGAAACCAGGTCTGCTGTTTATTGGGACAATGACTACCCCCACTTCCCCACTCACCATGTAGAGCCAGTGGAGGCTGCATAAGGGAGTCTGGACTCCTATTCATGTTCAGAAGAGAGCCTCCGATCTCCTCACAGGGCAAATGTCAGAGCAAATCAGAAGGTTCAACACAGTGGCGAAAAAGACCCCTCCCCTGATATCAGAGGAAGACTTGTGAAGTAGGGAAAACACTACATCTGGGGTCTCATGGCCTAAGATGCCAAAAGCTCAGAGTCCATTAAAATCCCATCCACCACACCAGGAAACAGGAAGATGTGACAGAATCAACTGTCAATAGATGTTGACACCAGAGTGACAGAGATAGGAGACATGGCCAAAAATGATTGTAAGGCAGCTATCCTAGCACTGTGAGAAGTTGTAAACACATGAAACAAAGACTCAGCAATACATAAAAAAGTCTAAGCAAAGAGACAGATGATTATAAAAAGAAATAAATGGACATTTCAGAACTGAGAAATACAATAATCCTCTTCCCCCAAGAAACTGAGGGGAGGGGAGGGTTTCTAAAGCAGACCAGAGAGAGGATAAAAAGGAATCTGTGAACAATGACAAGATACAGAAAGTACACAGTTGGAATGACAAAAAAAAATAGACTGAAAGAATTGATTCTCAGGGGTGGGGGTGGGGCATGAAGCCAGAACAAAATATTCATCTCATGGGAGTTCCAGAAGGAGAAGTGCAGCTAGGCTGAGAAAATTCTTGAATAGGCAACTCCTGGGAACTTCATGAGTATGACAAAAGACGTTTCTTTTAACTCAAGAAACTGAGCTAGGCCTAAATAGGAAAAGCACAAAGAAACTGCCATCTAAAGAAAGCAGTCACACTTATAAAGAGAAAACATGAAGAAAGAAACTTGAAGGCAAACAAAGAGAAACCACACATCAAATGACCAGAGATTCCTTCTCAGGGAGGTAGAAATTAGAAAAGGTGGTAGAACATTCTTGAAATATTAAAAGAAAACTGTCAACCCAGAATTATAGTAACAATAAAATTCACTAGTACAAAATTCATGAAAAGTGAGAAGCCAGGCACTGGTGGCTCATGCCTGTAATCCTAACTATTTAGGAGGCTGAGATTTGAGGGTTGAGGTGTGAAGTTAGCCTGGGAAGAAGTCTATGAGGCTCTTATCTCTAATAACCACCAAAAAGCTGGAAGTGAAACTGGCTCAAGTAGTAGAGCACCAGCCTTGAGCAAAAAAGTTAAGGAAAAGCACCTAGGCCTTGAGTTCACGCCCCAGGACCAACACACACACACACACACACACACACACACACACACATGCACACGCGTGCACATGCACAATACACTATTTACTTTAAAAAGTAAAATAATAGGCCGGGTACCCGTGGCTCTTGCCTGTAATCCTAGCTAATCAGGAGGCTGAGATCTGAAGATTGTGGTTCAAAGCCAGCCCGGGCAGGAAAGTCTGTGAGACTCTTATCTCCAATAAACCACTAGAAAACTGGAAGTGGCGCTGTAGCCCAAGCGGTAGAATGCTAGCCTTGAGCTGAAGAGTGCAGGGACAGCGCCCAGGCCCAGAGTTAGGTCCCACAACCCACCAAAAAAAAAAAAAGAAAAAGTAAAATAAGTTAGTTTATAGTTTGCAAACTAGGAAGACACAACTCACTTAACATGAGAAAAATGTACTCCAAGAAACTGAGGATTTTGCTAGTGAAGTTTCTACCCAGGTTTCCACTTTGGTAAGTTTATGCAAATGAAGAATGGAAACACTCAACTGTGATTGGTTGGTTCATAAACATGTCCAGTCCAGCTGGTTTTAGTTTACATTTGATGGCAGGCTCATTGGTCAGGCCCAGGTAGTTTCTGGGAGCTGTTCATCTGGGCAGCTAGGACAGTGGCACAAATGCTAAGTGTGTGTATGTGGGATTCCACAATCACAAATGGCTACCAGGCTATTTTCTCAATTTTAGAACCAGTTAGCTATGTGGGACCCTTCTTGGAGATCAGTTCTTAAAGTTCACACTAAGGCTCGTGAAAATGTCCTCCAGCAATGAAGAGAAACCAACATATTATAAATGAAGGAAAACCAAGAAAGATTGTTACCAGCACACTTACTCTAAAATGGATAGTCTCTAAGCCGAAAGGGAACATTAAAGAAAGAACTTAAGAACACTAAAAAGAGCATGTTAAGAACACCAAAAAATGGTAAATATAGTTGGCAAAATATTGATAATATTACAAATAAGCTTTCTCTTTTTTCAAGTTTTCTAAATTATGTTTGGTGGCTTAAGCAGAAATTATAGCATTATATGATCTGATTCTAAATGTATGTAGAGGAAACATTATATTATACTTGCCCAGGTAAAATGATACCACCAGTAGATGTGAAGTTTAAATATGAACACACAGACACACAGACACACACACACACAGACTCACGCAGACACACAAATGCAAAATCTACAGCAATTGTTACAAAAAGCCCTTTAAAGAGTTACAGTGTAAAGCAAGGAATAAGGAATTCTAATAAGCAATGTAAAATAGTAAGTTTAAGCACCTCAAAGAAAGGAAGGACAAGTTATGAAAACTACTCAGATGCCCTACAATAGGTAAGTGGATCCAAAAATGTGATATGTATATACAATGGAATTTTACACAGACATTAGAAATAATAGTATTATGTCATTCGCATCAAATGGATCACCTAAAACAAATCATGTAAAGTGAGGTAAGCCAAGCTCAGAGACAATTGGCGTATGTTTTCTCTTATGTATGGATGCTACATCTAATATACACTGGAACGTGGTAAATTATACAGGACTCTAGGCATTCACACACAGTGAGACCAAAGGAGGATATTCTTACGGGAGGAATACAAAGATACAGTGCCTATGTGCATCTGATCATACAAAATAATATTTATTAAAATGAGCTCCAGGAAATGGAAACAAGAAGTTTTATCTTTTGGGCTGTTTTTGTTTTCTTTCCTTTTTGTCTTGTTTATTCATTTATCGGTCTTTGGGAGGTGCACAGAAATAGAGGGACAAAGGGTAAACAAATGCAGCAATGGTACTCACTAGATGCTATGTTGAAAATGAACTATATAACTTGTGTGTGGGCATGGGATGGAAAAACTGGGAGAGTGGAAGGGAGGTAGTGACACTGCCCTAAAAGAAATGTACTCATTACCTGACTTTTGTAACTCTAATCCCTCTGTATATCACCTTTATAATAACAATAAAAATAAAATAGAAAGGCAATAACGATTAAACAAAGAAATTGAAGAACAGAGATGACAAACTTTCACAATAAAAAGAACACATAAACCAAAAAATACAGTAAAAAGCTATGTTTTGGGTCTGGGAAGGTGGCTCAGTGGTAGGTAGACTGCTTGCCTCACATGCATGAGGCCCTGGGTTTGGATTCTTCAGCACCACATAAGCAGAAAAGGCTGGAAGTGGCACTGTGGCTCAAATGGCAGAGTACTAGCATTGAGATGAAGAGCTGAGGGATAGCGTCCAGGCCCAGAGTTCAGGCCCCAAGACCGACAAAAAAAGTGCTATACTTTGTTTATTTGGAATGATCTTGCAGCTATTTGGATAGATGACAAAAACTACCAAAAACATCCTGGCACTGAGTGTTATGTATTCACTTGCTGACTTTCATGTGGAAAGAGGAAACAAAAAAGACAAAATAAGAATTGGTGCATCATTTTGGTGATGGTTATGAACTGAAACTCTGTAATGGGGCTGTATGGAGGATATGAGGGCTAAGCCTCTTCTAGTCCTCTCTACTGTGCTGTAGGTTTGAAGGCCCCACGGTCTCACTTGCTGAAGACACGATCCCCAGAGCCATGTTCGTATCTGAGGCTTTCTGCAAATGGTTGGATTGTAAAAGATCCATTTTTTCAGCAGATTAACTCATTGATCAACAGTTTTTCTATTTCTTTACCTTCTCTTGGCAGGCAGTAGAAACTGTGGAAGATGGGTCTAACTGGAGGAAGTAGGACATTGGGGCACATTTTGTCCCTGACTTCCATGGAGTGTCTCTGCTCTCTGGCTGATGTGCAGTGAGCAGCTTTGCTCTGTCATGCCTTCTGCTGAGATGTTTCTGCCTTGCTACAGGACCCAGCCATGGAGTCAGCCAACCATGAACTGGAACCTCTGAAACTGTGAGGAAAACATAAATCCTCCTCCTTAAGTTGCTTCTTTTTTCAGATACTTTGTCACAGGGATGAAAAGTGACTAACACAATACCTTTTTGTGTCATTAATTAAAAGTGTAACTTAATTTTATTTGAAACTAAACAAATTATTAACATTTAAAATGTTCTGACTATAATGAAGTGAATCATTCTAGAAGGCCACGCAGATATAAAAGAGTTTATTTCCCTATTTAGCTGCATCTCATACTGCTGCTGGCCTGAGCCTGGCCTCTGCTTCTATCAACATGGCACTGTGATGTCTTCCACCTCATCCACAACCTTTCCACATTTGCTACTGTAAGTTTATGGAGCTCTAGCACTTCAGTTTAGAACATAAACCTATGATCCTAAAGGGCCTTGGCCCCTAGAAGACTGTTCTGACCATGAAATTTTAGTATCTGGATTTTCTTCAACATTGATTCAAGAAACCTCACAGTTAGTAGAGTCTAGATGTGCATGGAGGACTCAAAAGGTCAAATTGTGAGAAAATGGAAGAAAAAAAAGGAAGCCTGCAGGGTATCAGTGGGAGAAAAGAAATGTCATGGCTTGACACTGGTTTCCTTGCACTGGCTCCTTGAGGAGTGACTGCAGCCAAGGCCCTTGGGAGGGAGTTGGTTATAACACAGCAACCGCAGCAGGTAATAGTTGGTCAGAGAGTGGCAGCAAGCACTTTAGTGCAGAACAGCAGAATGGTGATCACAGAGGACCTTTTCTCTGTGCTCCCCTGAATTTCTTCCATTCCACTTTGAAGGTTTCCCCAAGGTCTAAGAGCCAATCAAAGATCAGGATTTCAGAGTGACAATTACCATCAGAAACATGGAGAAAGAGGTTCTGAGAATGTTGGGAACTGCTGAAGGGCTAGTGGAGAGCTAAAGGAACTGAAGAGATGGGTAGGTGGAATCTAGTGTTCTGCCTGCCTCTGCCTAAGTCTTGTGGGTTGAGGAACAGAGGAGACGAAATGTCTCTCCAATGAAGTATATACTGTGGCAAGACAAATAGCAAAGGGATGCTAGCAGCAGCATCAGGTGCCATGCACTGGCAGGAGAGGGGCTTGAGGGACCTGAAACTAGAGAGGTACAGGGCCATTTCTGGAATGGTATTGGCCACTATGTGTCATGGGGGGCAGCTATAGAATTTTCTTTTCCTTATAAAAGGTTCTGTCATTCTTTCTGAGGGAAGCATAGAATTCCATTGTGTATATACACCACATTTTCTTGATCCATCCATCCATTAAGGGGCATTGGGTTGGTTCCCTATCTTTGCTGTGGTAAGTAATACTGCAATGAACATGGTTGTGCTGGCAGCTTCGGTGTGGCCTTGTTTTGGTATATACATATGTTTCCATCAGAAAGAATGACATTGCTCCCCATGGAAAGACTTGGAAAAATCATATTAAGTGAAGTAAGCCAAAGAAACATAGGCTCCATTGTTTTCCTCATTTGTAATAATTAGTATATGTCCAGGATAGTCCCAGCAAAGGATCACAATAGCTCAATAGCTATATATATATGACTATATAAAATGATGCTAATTGAAATGAACTCCAAGATATGGAAACAAGAGGTTTTTCTTTGTTGTTGTTTTAATGTACTATGTGAAGTCATTTCTTTTTTCTTTCATTTTATTCCTTTGGTTTATCCCCTGTTGTCGCTGTATTTGATTTTGGTTCCCTGGGTATTGTATATATGTTTATATGAACTAGGGAAGGGAAGGGGAACAACAAAATAGACAAAGAACAAAGAATGAACCAATGAACAGCAATACTCATAAGACACTATGTTGAAAATGATCTGTACAACTTGCAGGGGGGGAGTTCAGGGGGAGGGAAAGTGGGAGAAAATGAGGGAGGGGCTAAGAAGTTAGACAAGAAATGTACTTATTACCTTACTTATGCAACTGTAACCCCTCTGTACATCACCTCAACCATAAAATTAAATTAAAAAAAAAAGAATTTCCTGTGGTCCCTGGAGACTCATGTCAGGCCAAGAAGGACATCTCCACAGAGATCTTGCTATGGCTGGGAAGAGTGTGTGAGCAATGTTCCCATTCAGCAGATGGCCACAGAGGTGTAGATGGACAGTGGGACATGGTGCAAGTCAGTAGGTGCCTGCAGAAGCTGCTAGGGCTCAGGGTCATTCCCCACTCCCCACCCCACCACCATGACAACCTGACACTGGAGAAGCTGCTAAGCAAGTGAGGTGAGCTCATGAGGGAAGAGCTGGGAATAAAGGAGAAGCCTGCCAAAACTGAATTCTTCCAGCTTGTGTATATGTAATGCCTCACTCTGCCATTAAGGCAACTAGAGATCCTCACTTAATTACAACATGGGAACAGAGCTTGCCTGGTTTGTGTGATGAACTCTAGGCTAACTACTAAACTCTTCTGAGAGTTTTAAACAGGGTGGTAAGAAGGAGATAAAATAGCATCATGTACAGAAGTCAAATATGGAAAAAAGAAACTGAGGAGTTGTTTTTTCTTTAAAAAATACAAAAGGCACATTCTAGCTACTACAAATGAGGGAAACCATGCCACCTGTTTCTCTGGGTTTGGCTTACTTTACTCAATATAAATTTTCCAAGTCTTCTGTTTCCTTATAAATGGTACAATATCATTCTTTCTGATGGATGAGTAGATTTCACACACACACACACACACACACATACACATATATGTGATATATATATATATATATATATATATATATATATATATCGCATGTTCTTGATCCATTCATTTATTGAGGGGAATCTGGGTTGATTCTTGACTATATGGTAAACAATGCTGTGATGAACATCGTTTGTGGTATCTAGTATGTGCCCATAAATCTACACACTGGATAATAAAAAGAAATACACTGGGCCATGATAAATTACTCTTAGGAGAGGATCACAGGCACAATATCTATATGCATCTGATCATATAAAATAATATTTATTGGGATGGGAAGGTGGCTCAGTGGTACAGAGCTTGCCTCGCATGCATGAGGCCCTGGGTTCGATTCCTTAGCACCACATAAACAGAAAAAGCCAGAAGTGGCACTGTGGCTCAAGTAGTAGAGCATTAGCCTTGAGCTGAAGAGCTGAGACACAGTGCCCAGGCCCAGAGTTCAGGCCCCACGAGTGACAAAAGAATATTTATTGAAATAAACTCCAGGAAATGGAAACAAGAGGTTTTTTCTTTGTTGCTGTTTCTGTTTTCTTTCCTTTTGTCTGGTTTATTCATTTATCTGTCTGAGGGAGGGTAAGAAAGGGCAAAGAAATAGTGGGGAAAAGGCTGAACACATACAGCAGTGATACTCACTAGACACTGTGTTGAAAATGAACTATACAACTTGTGGGTAAGGATGGGGGGGGAACTATCACCTGTAACTGTACATCACCTTTACAATAACAATAAAAATGCATAAAAACACAAAATAAAACAACAGATGTTGATTCAAATACAACAATACTTACTTTGGATGAAAAATGATCCAAGGACAGTAATTAAAAAGACAAAGAATTTTCAGAGGGGACAAAAATATAAAGCTTATAGTGGTGTGGGATCAAAGGGAAAGGAGTAAATGAATAAATAGGAGAAGGCAGGGAAAATTCAGACAAGAATCCAATGTATATCCTACAAAATTAAGAAGACTCAGGGAAGAGTTGGGCAGGGGAGGATTGGGTAAGAATGTTAAATGGGGTGATGTTGATCAAGATATATTGTATTTATAAACTGCTTTGTTAAATTGCAACTTTTCTACAACTATTTAAAAATAATAATAGAAAACCACTTAAAATATTAGGACCCAGATGGCTGAAACACAAAGGGATAGAGAAGGAGACATGATAATCAGAAGGTGGGGCTGCTTTGTGAATGTCAAACAAAGCAATATTGGGAACAAGGAGTATTATTGGAAGATGAGAGGCGCAACACATAATTACAAAAGGGTCAATTCCAGAAGATATAACAATCCTTAATGACATGTGCCTGACAACAAAGCATTGAGATATAGGAGATGAGAAATCACACAACTGCAAAGACAAATGAACCAATCTACCATCCTAGTGGAATAATCTACCATCCACCACCCTCCACTTGGTAATTGATAGAGAAAGCAGGCAGAAAATCAGTATGGATATGAATGGCCTGTGAAGCTCCATCAATCAACCTAAGCTAATTGACATTTATGGAATAGTTCATGCAACATCAACAGAATGCACAATCTTCTCAAGCTCACAGGAACTCAAGATAGATCCCATTCTGAGCCATAAACACATCTGAGAAAATTTAAAAGAACAGAAATCACAGAAAGTATGGTCTTAGATCACAATAGAATAAAAGTAGAAATAAATAACAGAAAGACAGCTGGGCAATACATAAACAGTTTGAAATGAAATAAGATACTTCTAAAATGATAAGACAATGCAAGGCATATTTTAAAATATTTTATATTACATAAAACTGAAAGCATAGAATCAAAATATATGGGATGTTCCATGAATCAGTACTTTAAGAAATGGTATAGAATTCAGAGAATATATATATATATATATATATACATATATATATATATATACATATATATATATATACACACACACACACATACATAAAAGAGAAAAATACAAATTCGAAAATTAAGCTTTAGCTGGGTACTGGTGGCTCTGGCCTGTAATTCTAGCTATTCAGGAGGCTGAGATTTGATGATTGTGGCTTGAAGCCTGTCTGGACGAGAAAGATTTCGGAGACTCTTATCTCTAACATACTACTCAGAAAAAGCCAGAAGTGGCACTGTGACTCAAGTGGTAGAGTGCCAAGAAGCTCAGGGACAGCACCAGGACCCAAGTTCAAGCCCCAGGAACAGCAAAAATAAATAAATAAAGTTAGCTACTAGAGACAGGGGAAGAAAACTCTAAACTTAAAGTGAATGGAACAATAAGAAAATAATTAGAAATTAGAATAGAAATTAATGAGAATAATAACAATGATAATTAACAAACATTAAGTTTACTGTTGAAATGATCATGAATGTTTCAATTCTTTTCCTAGCTTAGGAAGAGGCAAAAAATGGCACCGATTGTGAGCATCAAAGTGGGAGAGGGGTTTTCACTAATGATCTCAGAGAATGAGGGTAATAATAATGAGGGCAATGGACAGGACAGGGGTGGAGTGGAAGGTGGGCATGGTTAAAAGGGAAGAGGGTCTAATGTGGGGTCAGAATGGTTTAGCATCTTGATTTGAGGAGGCTATCACTAACAGGTGATAAAACTGTACAGATGCACACACACACGCACACACACACACACACACACACACACACACAAGGAAGAGATGAGCTAATACTATAAGCAGAGTTTTAGTAAATCAGAATTTGGATGTACATTATACTATAAAGCTTCAAAATGCTACTTTCAGTCCATAAAGAAGAGAGGAGTATTGCTCTATTGTTTTATACAGCTTCATGCGATTCTAAAACTCTCATAATAAAAAAGAAAACTTCATAGCAATAGTTTCTCTCTGTGAATCAGCTGATTTGTCATAGTGGCATTGATAATGCCGGAAACATTCTGTTTTTAATGTTATATGAGGCTTCAAGTAACATATAATTTGATTAAGATTAATTAAGAACTTGCCTTGTGCATGAATATTTGTCTGTGCCCATGCACAGACAAATGGGCAAATGGATGGGCTGCGACAACACAATAAACAGACTGACCGCGGATGGACCTAAAAGTACTATGTGACATGAGAGAAGCCAAGTACAAACCTCCTTGTACTGTGAGGTCACTTTCTTCATAAAAATCCAGAATAGGCATAGCTAGAGAGACAAACTGTAGATTCGTGTACATGGAAGGCTGTAAGGAAATGGAGTGTCTGCTGTGAACCTGGGGTTTCTCTTTAAGGTAACGAATTACTCTAAATTTATATTATGGGAGGTTGGCACAGCTTTATGGACATATTTAAACCATGCAGGTGCCATTTCCAGAAGGCAAATCAAATGTGATGCAAATTATACCTTAATAGCAATATAAAAAGTCAGTGACAACCTTTGTATAATGTAAATTAAAAGCATTTACAATAACTCCTCTCATATATCCTTATTTATCTAACAATGCATGTATAAGTTCTATATATGAAAAAGTTTGAGAACTGATTAAATAAATCAAGATATTTAAACAAATTAGAAGGCATACTAAGATCATGGCACAAAAGGGACAACGTTACAATTTTTATTCTTTCAATTTAATCTATAGAGTCAATAAATTATCATGTCTCTTGGGCTACTTTGCAAAGATAAATAATCTATAAAATAATCTGGACTGTATTTTCTAAAGGAAAGTATAAAGATGCTAAGTTAAAAGGCACTGATTTCAAAGTTTACTATCAAGCCACAATAATCAAGGAAGAATGATGCTGAAGAATAGCTGCTTTATATCAGCTATGCAGTGTAGGAAGGCTAGACACAAACGCAGAGAAATACAGTCAGCAAACTTTGCCCAACCCACAAAGGCAAGTCAGTGGGACTAGGGTAATATTCAGCAAAGAACTTTGGAGCAATTACATATTCCTAGACAGAAAAACAACAAATATCAACCTTACGTTTTTCACAAAACTAATCCAAAGTAGATAAAAAACCAAGATATAAAGCACAAAAGTATAGAGAAACATGGGAAAAGTCATGTGACTTTAAAGGTGGTAATGAGCTTTGAAATACTACTCCTAAATCTTGATAAATGTGAGCTTTTAGATAGAACTTCCAAATCTTGATAAATGACAGGGAAAGTAGATAAATTGGGCTAATTAAAACTAGAACTTTTGTTCTATGGAAGACTGTTCAGAAAATGAAGACAAGTCACAACTGGGAGGATATGTATATATATATATATATATATATATATATATGATAGAAAAGTTGTATATAAAACATAAATTGAACTCTTAAATCTTAACAAGATGGAGTTTTGGAAAACACAGTCACATTTTCTTTGTCTCTGCAAACTAAAGCAGATGTAGTTTAAGGGGAAAACAGTCTCAGGTGAGGGCACCAAGAAAAAGAAAGAGGAGGAAGAGGAGGATGAGTAGGGGAAGAAGGGGGAGGAGGGGGAAGGAAAGAGAAAAAAAAGAAAGAGGACAGAAAGAGGCAGAAGCTAGTGGAAATCAAAAGTAGCAAATCACAATCTTGTGAAAGAAGACAGCAGTTAACCTTACAGGAAAATTCCCTCACCAGCAGAGGGACTCGAAGTTCTCTCTTTTCTCCTTCATTTCCCCCCTCTTTTTCTCTGTTTCATTCTTTTCTGTTTTTGTGAAGGCTTCTATATGTAGTTTTGGCTCTTTAAACAATTTTCTCCTTATCTCTTCCCCTGTGAGAAAAACACCACTCGGGCAGCTCAGCCTTGTGGAGCTTTTCTGTCATGACCTTGGGGAAAGTGTTGATTCTGGAACAATCTGGTGTTTGGGACAGTAGTCAGGGGCAAAAGGCAAGCTCTTCTGGAAGTGTGTGGTTAGTCTGCTGCCACAACAGAAAGACTTCATGCGAGACTTCACTAAAGAACTTAAGTAGCAGGAGAAGGGAGAGCTGCAGGCCAAGGCTCCTCCGTTGGTCATTGTGTTTCAGTGTCCTGGTCGTGCTGAGGAACCTGCCTGTGATCAGACCAGTCCCTGGGATCCACTGGGCCTGCCCCAGGCAGAGGGCCAAGCCACAATGCATGTGCCCCGCGTGAGTGGTGCATGGTTCCTGCGTTGTGGAATCCTTTACAGTGACAAACTTGCATAGGGTTTCCTTCATTCCTGGGAATCTCCCTCTCAAAAAACAAGGAGCATGTTGGGTGGTCCTCTAGTAGCTAGATACTTCTTTGTAATTAAATATACCTATGGCACCAGAACTTACACAGTATAACCTGGTTTCTGAGAGAAAAGATTACTACCTTTCTGCTAGCTGCAATACGATGGTTTATTCCAGGAATGCAATGGCTTATTCCAGGGACATGATGGTTTATTTCTAGAGCAGGAAAGGAGATCCATGAGATGTCCCATTTTATAGAGCCAGTCAACCAGAAAAAAAAAACTGATTTTTTTCCTTTTACTTCTTCTTTCTCACTGAAAACCTATGCTACTTCCTCTACTCTTCACTCTATTATTCCTAATTTTACTGCACGTTTGCATAGATTTGACAGGTATCTTCATACATTCCCTTATCTTCCATACTCTTTATCACTTTTTTTTGCAATAAGTTATTTTCTATTGTAGGTTAGCTACTCAGGAGGTTGAGATCTATGTATTGCAGTTCAAAGCTAGCCCTATCAGGAAAGTCTGTGAGATTCCCATCTGCAGTTAACCACACAAATACTGAAAATGGAACTGTGGCTCAAGTGGTAGTGTTAGCCTTCAGCAGAAAAGCTTGGGGACAATGCCTGTGTCCTGAGTTCAAGCCCCAGGACTGTGTGTGTGTGTACACGTGCGTGCTCACACACAAACACACACAAACACCAGTTGGATAGATGACCACAAAATATGAAACTTCAAATCTACTACAGGAAAATATAGGAAAAACATTAGAAGATATAGGAAGAGGTAAAATGTTCCTGCTTTGTATGTCCCTTCCCCACGGTATAACCCCTGCTTTCACTGTATTTGATGTTGGTAATTTGTGGAAGGGAAGGGAAAAAACAAATCGTTTAAATAGGGATACAGGTGGACCCATTGCAACAAGGAGATGTACAAATCGTTAAGTCAAAAAATGAACTTTACAACTTTGGGGGGGTACGGGGGTGGGAGGGGATGGGAAGGGAAAACAAAGGAGGAGGCAACAATGCTTGATAAGAAGTGTACTCATTATCTTGCCCATGTAATTTTTAACCCCTTTGTATGGTATTTTCACAATAAAAAAAGACTCCAGAGCTCAGAGAATGAATGCAAGAATTGACAAATGGGATTATATAAAATCAAAGAGTTTCTGTGCAGCAAAAGAAACAATCAAGACAACCAAGAGAGAATCCATAGAAAAGGAAAAACAATCTTTACTGAGTTTTCAACAGATAAAGGATTTATATCCAGAGTATGCAAAGAATTCAAGCAATTAAAGAGCAAGAGAACAAATAATCCTATCAACAAAATGGCAAGTGAACCAAACAGACAACTCTCACAAGAAAAAATACAAATAAATTAGAATATTAGTAAATCCATCAAAAAGTGTTCAATATACCTATCTATTCATAAAGGAAATGAAAAGCAAAACCACACTGAGATTCTCTCATTCTAATCAGAGTGCCAGCCATCAAGAATAAATAAAACAAAAACCAAAAACTTCTGAGAAGACATGGGAAAATTAAATTCCTTATAAACTGTTTGTGTAAGTGCAAACTAGTACAGTGCATTTGGAAATCAGTATGGAGATACCCCAGAAGCCTAAAAATAGATCTTCCCTATGATCTTGCCAAACAGTTATTGGCATATATCAGAAGGAGACTAAATCAATACACCAGAGAAACACCTGCATTTCCATGGTGTTGTCAATAATTTCACAATTCCCAAATGATGGAATCAACCATGATGTGCAACAACAAATGGATAAAGAAGTCGTGAGATATATGTATATGCATATCAAATATATTGCTGTCACACTATGGAATATTACACAGGCATAAAGAGAATGAAGCCATGTCATTTGTATGAAAAAGGAAAGCAACACTGAATATATTCTACTTAAAGAGAGGCTATTCAAGTTCCCCAAACAAGCTATTATATGATTTCACTTATATGTGGATGCTAGATGTGAGACATTTGTACTCATACATAAGTATGTGTACACATATATAAGTAGAAATATTTATATACATAATTACTTAGATGGTTAAACAGAAAATGAATCAAGCTAAGAGACCCCACAGGAGGAGAGGGAAGAATGAAGAAGCAAGAAACTTAATAACTGCACAACACATTTCAAGTCTATATGAGAACAGCAGAGAGACACGCAACAAGCCGATGGTAAGTAGGCATAGGGGAGGAGAGGAATAGACTAAGTAGGGGTAGGGAGGAGATAAACAGACTCTGTGTGTGGGGGCCAAAGATGGTAGCATCCCTAGGAGAAAGACAAAGAAGACTGAATATTGTCAAGATACACTATTTGTAACTCTGAAATCAGGACAAAGAAAATTGTTGGGAATACTGTTTCTTAGAGGGAAAGATACAAGGAGTGAAATATGGGAGTGAAGTTGCTTGGAATGCAACATTAATATGGCAGAGATGTAACAATGAAATCCTCCTGATATAAGCCAATAATTTTTTAAGTAGCTTAAATATTTTCACACAGCAAAAAATTTAGTCATCAGAATGAAAGGACCATTTATAGAAGAGTAGAAAATCTACCAGCTATACATCTGACAAAGGATTAACAAAGAGAATATATAGAAACCTCAAAACAATAAGCTTCAAGAATCAATAACCCAATTAATAACAAAGGAGCAAAAGTAGTACCAGGGACCAATAATTGTCCAAGGAAATAAATTGAAGTCAGAACAGCATGGGGATTCTAGCTCATTTTAATCAGAATGGCCACACAGGCACACATGTGCACACACACACACACACACACACACACAGATAGACAAACACACACAGGAATTTTATTTAGCCATCACAAGGAAGGAAATTATGTCATTTGGAGTGAAATGAATGGGTATGGAAAAAAATCATGAGTGAAGTTAGCCAGGCCCAGAAAGGCAACAGCACATGCTTGTTCCATGGGTGAAACTTAGACCAAAATACAATCTCCCATTCACCGGGGAAAATACACATATGCATAATCAAATATGGTGTGTGCAGGAGTGGAATTGTATGGTATGACCTCTGAACTATTAACAACCTAACAAAAACATATAAGGAAGCTGCTGAATGTCTTGAAAGGGGGCGGGTAATGGGGATGAAGCAGATAAATGAGAAAAGGAATGGTGGGAAAATGCAGTCATGACATCATGACACTCAGTGTGCACATGTGAAAATGGATGCAGGAAATGTGATGTAGCTACTGGGGAAGGGCACGTGGGATGAGGAGGGAGAATGCTGGGGTGATCTGATCAGGATGCACTCTGCATAAATGGACATATTAAATTGAAATTCTCTTGCATGACTATTTGAGAACAATGAGAAAAAAATCTGAACAAGATGAAAATGAAAAACTCAATTTAAAAAGCAGGCCATATATTAATATGTACACACACACACAAACACCACACACACACACACACACACACACACACACACACACACACACACACACACACACCCCAGATGGGTATTTGAAAAGATGCTAAACTTCATTTGTCATTTTAGGGAAATTCAAGTGAAAAGAAGTTACCAGCATATATGCATTAGAAATATCACTACCCCCATCAGAATGGCTAATATTCCAAAGTTGATAGTGCTGATTTATGTTGAGGATGCGATACCTGAATGATGGAGGATTTTCTGATGCTATAATCACCTCAGAAGATAGCCTGCAGCATCTTGAAAGCTAAATGTCGTCTTTCCATTATGAGAATGCTGGCAGACACAAGCATCTGCCTGTGAATGTTTTACTTAGTTACCCCAAACTCAAAGCAATCAAGATGTTTTTTAGTAGATGAATGGGCAGACAGTTTATATTGAGGTATCTATATAGTAAACCACTATTTAGCAGTGAGGTATGAGCCATACAAAAACATAGATGTCGCTGGTGGCTCACGCCTGTAATCCTAGCTATTCAGGAGGCTAAGATCTAAGGATCACAGTTCAAAGCAAGCCCAGGCAGGAAAGTCCATGAGACTCTTATCTCTAATTATAAAAAAAACAAAACTGGAAGTGGCACTGTGGCTCAAGAGGTAGAGTGCTCACCTTGAGCTGAAGAGAGCAGGGACAGCACCCAAGCCCAGAATTCAAGCCCCATGACGGAAAAACAACAACAACAACAACACCCCCCAAAACATAGATGTCTTCAGTGAATGTTGCTAGGTGAAAGACACCAATATGCATGATATATAATGTCCTATTCTACTACCATGAATGCTGTATTGTGTACTATCCCATTCATACTGATTTGTGGAGCAAAGCTGATGTAGAGAGAGAACACGGACCAGTGGCTGCTAGGGACTTGGAGAACACAGGACTTGCATGACACTGTTGTGTCCTGTGGCACGCTGTTATGGTCCATACATGCCCCTCAAAATCTACAACACTTTATAGAAGAAAAACAAATCTTCATTAATGTCTGAAAGTTAAAAATAATCAAGGTGTGGTGGATTGAATGTGCATTATGAAATAATAGACCCCAAGCTGTAATGAGGACCTTATGTAGTAGTTGGGAGGAAGGCAGTGACTTTGGAAATGACTGCAGAGTCTAACATGAAAAGCAGTGAACCTGCCCACAAGCACTGCATTCTAGTGGGGTATAGAACAATTTTGAAACCATTACATAAATGTATTGGATTAACCATGTCATGAAAGCGATGGAAGCAGGTTTTGAAGGAACCTGGAGTGATTTGGGGGCTGTGGGTTCCACCAGAGAATAACCTTGTGAAAAGTCAGAGTAGTATGGCTGCACATACATACATACATACATACATACCGAAAGAGAGAGAGATTCATTGACGTATCTACACATGTTTTTTGCTCTGGTGTCTCAATATACATATACATTTTCCTTTTGTGTCAGCTGACAAGTCCTAGAAATACGAACATCACAGATAGTGCCAGTGAGCACACCAGGGCCAGAGCTCACTTCTAAGACCATTCTTCAAGAAAAGTGGTCAGACATCTTGGAACTACTGGATGATTTGTCAGTTTGAGAAAAATATACATGGTGAGAACAGCCAGAGAGTAAGGAAGTGTTTAAAAAACAGTTGTAGGAAAATACAGAATTGTGTTCTAACGCAATGCTACTAATCCAATCCCAGCGGAACAGAAGTTCAGTTGGGTTCCAAGTACATTATTTTCATGTGATAATCCCAGTATTTTAATCTATGTTTTGGATGAAGGCTCCATATAATTGGAGAGATAGTCGATTTACAGTGCTCTTTTTCATCTCACAGGTGAAGTTAGAACAATTAGTTCTTTCCTCCATTTGAGAGCCTACTAGATTTCTACTTCATAAGATTAAAAAAATATTTTATTGGCCTTTAGATGTACAAAGGAGGTGCCTTTTAACAAAACAGTTTATGAATACAATGCATCTTGATTAATGTCACCCCATTCAACATTCTCATCTATCCCTCCCTTGCTTAATTGTGTAGGATATACATTGAATTCTTGACTCAATTCTCCCCTCATCTTCTCTTCATTTGTTTACCCCTTTCCCCTCGACCTCACCTCACCGCTTTCAGCTACCCAAATCCTGGTATTTGTTTTGCTGAATTTTGACTTTGCTTTTATATGGAATCACATTATGTGGGTTCTCCCTTGAATCTATCATATTTCAGTTATGTTTGTATACACTTGCATATACCCAATGTATTTACTTACAGTTTATGTTAAATCTAGCTTCTACATATAAGGGAAAAATGTATCCATTGTCTCGCTGGTCCTGATTTACTTCACATAACAATTTTCCCAAGTCTTTCCATTTCTTTGCAAATGGTACAATATCATTCTTTCTAATGGATGAGTAAAATTCTAGTGTGTATATATACCATGCATTTGTCCATTGAGGAGCATCTGGGTTGATTCCATACCTTGGCTAAGGAGAATAGTGCTGCATTGAACATGTTTGTGCTGGTGGCGTGTATCCTTTTGTGTAATCTTTGGAGTAAATGCCTAGGAATGGAATTGCTGGATCATAGGGTAGTTTTGTATTTAAATTTTGAGGAACTTCATATTGCTTTCTAAAATAGCTGCATAGATCAAAGAAAGAATAAATGGGACTCAACAAACATAAAAGTTTCTGCATGCAAAGGACATAGTCAATAAGCCTACAGAATGGGAGAAGATTTTTCCCAGATACACATCAGACAATGGCCCAATATCCAGAATATACAGAGAACTTAAAAAATTAACCCATCAAAAACCAACAACCCAATTAATAAATGAGCTAATGAGCTAAAGAGGGTCTTCTCTGAGAAAGAAGTAAGAATGTCCAATAGACACATGAAGAACTGCTTGACATCTCTGGCCATAAAGGTAATACAAATCATAACAACACTGAGAATTCTGTCTCACCCCACTTAGAGTGACCATTATCAAGAAAATGAATGATAACAGATACTGATGAGGATACAGCAAAGGGAACCCTAATATTCTGTTGGTAGGAGTGTAAACTCATAAGATTTTTCTGTGTGTATGTGTGATGCTACTGTGGCTTAAATAAAGAGCCTGGGCACTATCCCATTTTTACTCAAGGCTAATGCTTTATCACTTGAATCAAAGCTCATCTTCTAATATTTTGGTAGTCACTTGGAGATAGAAGTCTCATGCCCTACCTGGCTTCAAATTGCAGTTGTCAGCTTTCAGCTTTCTGATTAATTAGGATAACAGGTGTGAGTCACTAGTTCTTAAGCTCCTGTTTGCAGTCATTCTTAGTACCTCCCCAGAATTTCTAAGCTCTGGGTATTATGGAACTCTGTCCTGTATCTTGTCTCTAAATAATCTCATCTGTTTTTGATGAGATTTTGCATACCATTTGCATGCTACTGGCTTTGGGCTTGTGTTTCCCTATGTTCTTTCCTCTACACTCCAGACTTGAAAACTGAGCTTCCGGTTGCATGTGTCTGGGAGGCGTCTCACACAGGATATCCACACTCAACTCTGGATTCCTCCTGCCTTGCCCTGCTCCTCCTCCTCACCTCCATTAATAACTCACTCTGCTTCAGTCATCTGAGGAGCACCGTTTTCTCTCGTGCTTGAATCCACTTCCTTAGCAAATCCCATTGACTCAGCGTCACAAATGCCTTGCCGTCCAGGACAAGGCATTTCTCTCTTGCAGCTGCCATCCTGTTACCAGCCATTATTATTTTCCATCTACATTGAATTGGTCTTTCTCTGTCTTTTCCCTATGGAATCAGTTCTCTTCGAAATCCTTTAAACAGAAAGTAGGAAACAGGTGCTGCTACTTCCTCCTCCTCCTTAACATGAAGGAAAGCTGAGTGTTAGCAGGGACCATCAGAGCCCATTCCATAGCTGCTTCCACTTCTGCCCTGCCTCATGTCCTCACGAAATGACTTGCCAGCTGAGACTGCTGTCCAGCACCTGAAGAAGGACGAGACAGAACTCCATAATGGTGGCAAGCTCAGTGTGAATGTTCTGAAGGGTGGTGAAGAGTGAGGGTTCTCAAAGGGGAGTGTGTAGGAATTCTCACACGGGGAGCCTGGGTGGGAATTCTCACATGAGGGTCTAGTTGGGAATTCTCACATGGGAGCCTGGATAGGAATTCTCACATGGGAGCCTGGGTAGGAATTCTCACACGAGAGCCTGGGTAGGAATTCTCACACGGGAGTCTGGGTAGGAATTCTCACATGAGGGCCTGGTTGGAAATTCTCACATGGGAGCCTGGGTGGGAATTCTCACATGGGAGCCTGGGTGGGAATTCACACACAAGATCCTGAGTGGGAAGCACTAGCTCTCATTCTTTTATGCTCTGGTGACAGGGATGTTTACCCAGTTTGCTCATATTGGTTTTTTTTTTTCGGTTATGGGGCTTGAACTCTGGACCTGGGTGCTGTCCCTCAGCTCTTCAGCTCAAGGCTAGTGCTCTATCACTTGAGCCACAGCACCACTTCTGGTTTTCTGGTGGTTAAGTGGAGATAAGAGTCTCACAGACTTTCCTTGCCCGAGCTGGCTTTGAACCGTGATCCTCAGATCTCAGCCTCCTGAGTAGCTAGGATTACAGGTGTGAGCCACCAGCGCCTGGCTGTTTTTGTTATTTTTGCAAGTTATTTCCTTAAGTTGATGTTTGAAGCAGAAAAATGTACACAATGGTGTTCCCTGTACCTGGAAAGCATGTGATGCATGTGCTCAAAGTATGCAATATCAGTGGGTTTTTGCCCAAGTTTAACAGTACCCTCCTTGACCATCTGGATCCTGTTTTATCACAAAGAAAACCCCTATTCCCAAGATGGAGTTAGGCTCCAAGAAGGAAGAGGTCTGTCCCTGTTCGTTGGGTCCATACTCACCCTCCCAAGATGCACCAGGCCCCCACCTTGGGACAGGGACAGATCTGCCTAAGACTCTTCTCAGAGAGGGAGGCTCTGCGTGCCACTTCCATTCAGTCTTTTCCTCAAGTACTATCCCAACAGTCTAAGAATTCTTACTAGTTAATTTAAGGAAGCAGCCTCCCGGGGTTACCATCCTAAACCTACCATGTACACACACACACACACACACACACACACACACACACACACACACACACACACACAGAGGTCTATTCCATCTTGTTTTGCTAGAATGCATGAGAACAGAACTTGCTGTTTTCTTCTATACAGTTTTTCTACACAGGTCTGCATATACTGTGTAGCATACAGTGCTTGGCACACAATAGATCCAAGGTCCAGATTCAGTGGGGGAAACAATGAATGTACAAAAGATTGTTCCATATAGTCATATCATTCTCTGTGTTAGAATGGTTTAATGCTACTCTAGAAAGTAAATGATCTACCCTATCCACCCTTTTTCCTTCTCAAGAAAACATTCTCTGATGACTGGTTCAAATTTCAGGCAACTAGATTACCACAAGATGGAATTCTATGTGAACACTTGTTCTTGGGAGTAGCACCCTACACTGATCAATGAACACAATAAACGATGTTTTCCTGCGAAGTGCACTACTAACAGACTACTCAGAAATTAGCAGGAGTCCTCTAGAATGTTGTGGGGGAATGAAGCATGGGACAAACTTGACTTGGTACAGATATAACAACTATTTCCTTGATCTCTGTGTGTGTGTGTGTGTGTGTGTGTGTGTGTGTATTTGTACTATATCTATCGTCTATCTCTGTGTATGTATGTGGGCATGTATGTATATATGTATCATTATCTATCTCTGTGTATCTATCTGTCTGTGCATGGGTTTTCTAACTTCTCTCCTGGAAGAAAAGTATTGGAATGTGAATGGAATGTCTATGGAATTCTTTAATATCCTCTTTATAAAAGATTCTGAAAATGCATGTTCTCTTGTTGTTTTTGTATCTATGATTTGCCGCATAGTCCTCATTGGCTTGGACACTGCTCTGGGTCGCAGGATAGTCCTGGTGCCCACTCCTGAAGTGCTGTGTCATGCCACTTCCTTTGTTTCAGGCTCAACACTTCCTTCACTGCTCCTGAGCACGCTGATTTCCCCCGCTCTGCTTTGCTCCTTCCTTGGTGGAGCCTTGTTTGAGTGCCATCTTTTTACTGGAGCCCCCTGGTGGCCTTCACCGAGTTGCCTGCTGGTCTCTGGGCTCTTGTTAAAGTTACTGATAAAATTAATGTTCTTCAAGGTCAGACATATTGTCTTACTCTTTAGCAATCCGATTCAGTTCGGAATAAATTTTCTATTATTTATTTACTTATTTATACATAGTACTCCAGTGACTTGTGCTGTCTTACCTTTCTTTTTGCTCAAGGTTGATGCTCTACCACTTGAACCACACCTCAACTTCTGGGTTTTTTTGATGGTTAACTGGAGATTAGAGTTTCATAGACTTTTCTTCCCAGTCTGGCTTTGAACCTCAATTTTGAGATCTCATCTTGAGTAGTTAGGATTACTGGAATGAGCCTCTAGCACCTAGATAGACTTGATTTTAAATTTAATTTAATTATTTAGTTTATCTTTACTTTTCTGTGTACATTTATGGTATATGACCAGATGTATTGAAATGTTTATATTCAACAAAATGATTAGTTAGAGCTAATTCACATATCAATAATCTCACAGAGATAATTTTTGAAAGTTTTAGTAAGGTTTTATTTTAGCATTGTAGGGTTACAGTGTAGAGAAATAGAAATGTGAGAAACATTTCTTGCTTCCTTTACAGAAAATGGGAGTTAAAGACTCAACTTTTTTGGTTTTAGGAACACTTAAAATATACTTTCAGCAACTTTCAAATTTACAAAACAGTATCATCTACTATAGTCATGAATTGCAGTAGATCTTCAGAATTGATATACTTTTCTAACTAAAACTTTGCACCCATTTACAAACCTCCTCAAACTACCCCTCTCAGCTCCTGCAAAACATCCTTGTACTCTCTGCTTCTGTAAGTCTGAGTCTTTAGACTCAGAGATCAGGCAATGTGTGGCTGACTTCACTTTACATAATATCTCCAAGCTTCATCTAGTTTCTCTCAAACTAACATCACACATTTCACTGTCCATATCTACTATATAATATGGGGGGTTGTTTTTAATCTCTATAGTTTATTTATTTTAGTGTGTTTTAATATGTAATGCATATATTTTTAATATATATTTTTATTGTAAAGATACTGTACAAAGAGGTTACAATTTCATGAGTAAGGTAATGAGTACACTCCTATCGAGCATTGTTACCCTCTCATTTGTTTTTCTACTACCATCCCTGCCCTCCTACCTCCCCAACTCCTCCCTCCCCCACCCCAAAGCTGTAAAGTTTGTTTTCAACAGTGTCTTGTACATCTTATTGTTACAATGGGTCAACCTGTATCCTTATTTCAGCATTTTGTTATTTCCCTTCCCCTCCCCAAATTAGAAAAATGTATATACAAGATGCAGCGTACTGGAATCAAATACAGTGACAACAGGGGTTATACCATGGGGGAAGAATATACAAAGAAACAAAAAAAATCACAGAGTACATTAAAAACAACAGCAACAAAGAAAAAAACTCTGTGTCCCTATCTTGGGGTTTGTTTCACTTAGCATCATCTTATATGGTCATATGTACATAGCTTTTGACCCTTTTCTGCTTTTCCTATGTGTATACTAGTTATTGCAAATAGGGAAACCATGGGACCTATGCTGTTTTGGGTCTGGCTTACTTCACTTAATATTATATTTTTTCCAAGTCTTTCTATTTCCTAACAAATGGGGCAGTGTCATTCTTTCTGATGGAAGCACAGAATTCATATATACATATATGTATGTATGTATATATATATATATTTTTTCTTGATCCTTTCATCTACTGAGGGGCATCTGGGTTGGTTCCACATCTTAGCTATGGTGAATAATGCTGCGATAAGCATAGTTTTGCTAGTAGCTTTAGTATGGCCTTGTTTGTGATCATTTGGGTAAATGCCCAAAAGTAGGATTGCTGGGTCATTGCTGGGCCATTCTAACTGGGGTGAGGTGGAATCTCAATGTTGTTTTTGATTTGCATTTTTTCTATGGCCAGAGATTTTGAGCATTTCTTCATTTGTTACTGGCCATTTTTATTTCCACTTCAGAAAAATCTCCAAGTCTTTAGCCCATTTATTAATCAGTGGTTCTTTCTTTGAGGATTTGTTGTTGGGGGAGTTAAGTTTTTGAGTTCTAAGTATATTTTAGATACAAGGTCCTTGTCCATTGTATGGCTAGTGAAGATCTTCTAATCTGTGAGCTTTCTATTGATTTGCTAGTGATGTCTTTTGGCATGCAGAAACTCTGCAGTTTCATGCAATCCCATTTGTCCAACCTTTCTTTGATTTGTTGTGTTTCTGGGTCTTTATTAAGAAAATTCTTGTCTGTGCCGAGGAGTCCTGGACTTTCTCCTATTTCTTCCTGTGATGTTTTCAGGGTATCTTGTCTTTGATCCATTTGGAGTTGATTCTGGTACAGGGGGATATATAAGGATCTAGCTTAATTTTCTACAGGTGTTTAACCAATTTTACCAGCACCATTTACTGAAGAGGCTGTCTTTCTTCCATTCTATTTTTTTAGCTTCCTTATTGAAGATTAGGTGACTATAGATCTGTGGCTTCATTTCTGGGTCTGAAGACCCATTGGTCCTGAGGTTTGTTCTTGTGCCAGTACCAAGCTGTTTTGATTACTATGGCTTTGTAGTAGAATTTGAAATTTGGTATTGGTATTCCTTCAGCGCTGTTCATTTTGCTAAGGATTGTTTTTCTTTCTTTTTTTTGGGGGGGGGTCCAGTCGTGGGGCCTGAACTCTGGGCCTGGGTGCTGTCCCTCAGCTCTTCAGCTCAAGGCTAGCACTCTACCACTTGAGCCACAGTGCCACTTCCAGCTTTTCTTTTTGCTTATGTGGTGCTGAGGAATCGAACGCAGAGCCTCAGGCATGCAAGGCAAGCACTCTACCACTGAGCCACCTTCCCAGCCCCTAAGGATTGTTTTTCTATTTGAGGTTTTTATTGTTCCATATGAGCTTTTCAATTGCTTCTTCTATTTCATTGAAGAATGAGGTTGGGATATTGATAGGTATAGCATTGAATTTGTAGCATATCTACTATATATTTTTAACCTATTTATTTTACATACAAACTTCATTTTCTTTGAGTATAATCAGATAGGAGAACTGCTGGGTCATGTTGTAGTTCTTGTCTCAGTAGTCTGAGAAATCTTTGTATTGTTTTCCATAATGATATACTAATTTACCATCTTGCCCACAATGTGGATATCTTTGGCCTTTTTTTCCTATTTGTAGTAATATACAGCATATTTCTCTATCAGATGAGTCAGATCAAATCAGATCCAACATAGTATCGCTGCAGTGGAAGCACAGACAGAGATAAATTAAGTCCATCTGTGGTTGAATCTTAGCTCTGCTCTTTACTCGGGGGAGATTTGCAATTAGTCATTAATCTTCAGGCCTCTAACTTCTAACTCACCTCATAACATGGACCAAATTGGAAATTAATGTAAACTGCCAGGGGCAATACTAAATGTGATTAAGATTGTTCATAATGAGTCTATAGTTTCCCTCTCAAATGCTCCTAGTCTGAACTAAGGTGTTTCATTAGCCAAGCAAAGACTGAAACAAAAATCACTTAGCCAATATCTCTAACTTTTGGTCAATTTGTTCCAGTCATATGAGTTCTGTCTATATACTATTAATTGGTTCACATGACAGAGTGACTAGCTTCACCTGTCAGAAAGATGGACTTGGTAATGAACTTTTAGAATTAATTAGAGAGAGTTTCATTAAGTAATAGTTACTGTGCTTAGACAGTAAACAACACATGAAGATGATTCCAAAGATGATAAAGAGAAATGGTTCCAAAATTAAAACCATAAAACTTCAAGGGATTGTCCTTTTTTTTTCAGCCTGTTTTTAGGTAAAATCTGCTCATCTTTGAATGCCTTTGGTGATCACACATTGCATAGCTTCTAGAATTGTTGAATAAATAGTCTCTCATTATAGGTTCTTTGGGACTCATTTTAAAGGCAGTTCTGTTGAACTTACCTACTATTAAATTACATGCCAAATCCTATTCTATGGGCATGCTAATATAATTTGAGGATAATTTCACAGATAATTGCTTTAATGTTGCTAATGTTGGCATATCTACAGAAAACAAAGAGAGTCGTGATACAAAATAAGCTTGGAATATTTACTGAACCATGGGAAATGACTTCTGAGTTCTAGCATCTTAGTTCTGCAGCGTTGTGCTGGGATCGCAAACATGAGTTGTGGAGACAGGGCAGATCTGTGTGTTTTTCTATAAGCTATTTGGCTATTTTGAGCCTCAGAACTCCTGTATGTGCCATAGAAAAGGTGAAAATAAGGACTTACTGTCTGTCTAGTCATCATGTTGCTTGCCTTGTATATTTGAACTCATGTCATCAGAATGACCACATAAAGCTTGTGCCAACTTCCTTACAACAGAAAGGAGATTTGTTTTTGTTTGTTTGTTTGTCGGGGCTTGAACTCAGGGCCTGGGTGTTGTCCCTGTGCTCTTTTTGCTTTTTGCCACTTCTGGTTATTAAGAGTCTCATGGGGACATTTCGGCTCAGCCTCCAGATTAGTGAGGATTATAGACATGAGCCATTAGCACCTAGCAAGAAACTTATTTTGTTTTACTTTTTTATTTTTTGTTGGTCATGAGGCCTGAACTCTGGGCCTGGGCACTGTCCCTTAGCTCTTTAGCTCAAGGCTAGTGCTTGACCACTTGAGTCACAGTGCCACTTCTGGCTTTTTCTGCTTATGTGGTGCCTCATGCATGCAAGGCAAGCACTCTGCCACTGAGCTACCTTCCCAGCCAGAGACCTTATTTTTAATAGAGTAAATCTCCATTGGTTTTCTGGGCCCCCTTGGGCCCTTTCCCAGACACCTTGCTTCCTTCTCAGGGTGTCCTCCTTGAAGAAGCCCAGGGCCTCCTTGACCCAGGCCTCCTCCTCTCCCCACCACTGCCATTCATCTCATGGAGAATGCACTATAGCACAGGGCCTCTTTATTTCCAGTAGGAGGATGGACTCCTGCATGCCATGCCCAGGATACAGGCTCTCCTCTGGAATCCGACCATGCTATAAAGGAGAACTTTATTTCATATTTGCTTCCTTCTGGATTTCCAGAGTTTTCCAGAATGTTCTATTGTCCTATCCTCAGAGTCTCTTATGCTACATGCATGCATGTCATGTTCCTTGGTCTGGGAGCCATCATAACCAAGAACAGTGAAGCAGCGTTGTATAGAATTGCAACTGCATGTAAAGGACATTGAGATACTGGCTGCGTATGGTCATGGCTTCTGCCCTACAGAGTCCCTGTGTCCCACAAGATTGTGTGCTTGAATTAAGATGAGAGGTGTCTACCAGGCATTTTCTTTACTTGCTTCATTTCTCTGCAGCATCACCAGGCATTTCAAGTAGCACACAGCCAGTAATACTCCTTAAATGCTGGTTCTCAATCAGACACTAGGTTATAGCACTGTCTCCTGCTATCAGACACCACAGCTTCCCTGGCCTTTCTATCTGCAGGAAGTTGAGACAGAACAAATGTCACTGTGTCTCATGAGGTACTGGGTGGTTTATGTTTTGTTGCAATCAGTGTCGTAATGGGAAGGCAAGTCAGAATAGGCCTCATATTCCAGTAGTCAAATGCTTGCAGGTACATTCTGACCAGCCACTGAGGAGTTAAAACACAACACTTCTAACCATACACCATCCCTGGAGCTCACTTCCTTCCCAGCACCATGCCCTCCCATCTACCTGATATTTAAGTATATTATTGGAGGGCATTGGTCAGCTTTGATAATAAAAGTTTCCTCTCGTGGCTTCTCTTGTAACTTTCCCTTTGGGATTCCTGTGTCTGTAACTGTATCCAGAGACTGAAGCTGTCCCGGGCATGAAAGCCCACGAAATCCTTACCTCCAGGTAACTGCCAAAAAATCAGCAGTGGAGGTGCTGCTCAAGTGGCAGAGCATGAGCCTGGAGGGAAAAAGCTAAAGAACAGTGCCCAGGCCCTGAGTTCAAACCTCAGGACCAACACACGGAAAAATAGGGGGCATTAATTTTGATCGAAAGTCTTTCTGTCTGTGAGGTTATTTTCTCAACCTAGGTTCAACCCTCTTCCTAGCAAGGCTGTATGGTGCCCCTGGATGTGGAAAGTACAGACTTCTGTTCTGTTCCAATGAAAACACGTTGCTTCTCATTGGAAAACACGTTGCTTCTCATTGCCCTTGGTGGGTTTTTGGATAATGACCCTTGGTGCTGTGTGGGTGCTGAGTATGCGTGGAGCCCACCATAGACAACATGTCCACCAGGAAACAGCTTCTGTTTCCCTCAGCACAGCAACTCTTCTTGAGCTCTTTTTATTCGATCACTTTTTGTTTCTTATATTTTTCTGTTTATTATGGTAAAATATGCACAACAGAAAGCTTACCATTCAAAACATTTTCTCAGTCTGCAATTCAGTGGCATTAATTTCTTGACATTATTGTACAGTGATGGCCATCATCCATCTGCAGTATGCTTCCTTCTTCCCTGACTGAAACTCTGTGCCCATGAGACACAGGTCATCCGTGCTGGTTTCCACAATCCTCAATAGTGGTCCACTTCCAGTCTCTGCAAGTCTGCAGATTGCAGACTCATGGTGCCTTCCATTTTTGAAACTAAGAGACAGAGTCATTTTGCTACCTTCTTCTAAGGAGAAATCATGGAAGCAAAGATTCTGTTGAAGGAACTGCAGCAAAGTAATCTCCAGTCCTACATTGCAGGGTTCAGGTGTTGGTTGGGGATGGAGGGTGGCCAGGCATTCTGGTTTGCCACTATCACCAGTCTCATTATCTCTTGGTGATTGATATGTCAACTGCACTGGCTTCCCAGGATGACAGATGTTTAGTATAAGAGCTGAAATAGTCTTAGTGTCTGGTTGGGTTGAATTGTAAACATTAGGGAGAATCTAAAATTCAAGGGCCCCTTGCTTATCTCAATCTGACTGTCCCACATGCAAATGTGTATCTATTTTCTAGCCATTGTCAAACTTTTTTTGTCACTATACCTCACCAGAGGCTGTCACCAGCTTTCCCCTCTCCTCTAGACCCCTTGCTCTTGGCTGTCCTTATACTGCACTAAGGTCTGCCCGATTTGTGGTAAATCTGTAGCTTCCTGTTCAGACTTAGCTCTATAGGTGCCCCTGGATGACGTAAAGTACCCAGACTCCCCCCTTCCTGCCTCTTTTCTCTCTCTGCCTACATATGACTAGAGCACATACAGCTTGGGTAGGGGCCCTGAGACTTGTCAGGTAGGTGTAGAGAAAATAGATTTCATGAGCTTGCATAGTGAACTTTAAAAACAGATATTAGCCTAAAAGCAATTAAATCAAAATATTATTCTTAATTCATAGCTATCATTCCAACATTACTAAAATTCCCAAACTCAAATGTTCCCCGTTCAGAGGCTCTGACCAAGCTCAGAAATGGAATAAAGCCCAGACTTGCCATTAAAAAATAAATTAAGTCTCAACAGGTCATGGAGTCTGGGCCTACACTACAATGCTGTCTACCCAGGAGTTATGTTATTGGAAAAGACTTTATTTATTGTCTCAGCCACATTTATAAAAGTATCCAAAATGCTGGGACTCTCCTGTTATTCAGAAGCCTGAGTGTGTGATCAGCAATGAGACAACCCTCAGTCCGTGTGAGCTCCATCTCTCAATACGCATCTGTTCAATGCGCAGATGAGGGTAACTGACATGTCCATTAGCTTGAACACTTATCCTTTGTGTCATCAATGTCACAAATGATTTTTACTAGATATTTTGAATTAAGCAATGAACTGTCAACTGTAGTTACTCTTTTATGTTATAAAGTACCGGAAGTTACTCCTTTGATCCAGCTGCACCTGTGTATCCGTTAACTAGCCCCTTGCCATTCTTTCTTTCTAGCTTCTTTTCTTTTAACTGTATTTTTTGTCTTTTCTTTTTTTTTATTTTATTTTATTTGTGAACATACTGTACAGAGGGGTTACAATTGCATGGGCAGGATACTGCGTACATTTCTTACCAAGCATTGCAGCCTCCTCCTTTGTTTACCCTTCCCATCCCTTCCCAGCCTCCCCCCTCCCCCCATCCCAATCCT